>NC_068916.1:500982-546433 GCF_023091745.1 Budorcas taxicolor
AGGGAAACCCGCCCACATCCAGAGGAGCCCCGTTTTCGCCTCGTAGCTCGAGATGAGGGATCCTTTCCCTGCTTCGTCGGGAAAGAGTTCCCGGCGTTCCCGTCGCATCTCAAGAGGAGGCCTGTCAACAGGAACGGCGAGAGGAACTCCAGGGTCGTGCCACCATTCCAAGAGTCCCCCAGATGTCTCAGTCCATTCCAGAGGAACCTCTTTTCCCTTCACCGGCTCGTCTTTCAGGCCGAGGATCGACTCACACCAAGGTGGCACGTGGCACAGCTCTGTGGGAAAGCCTCGTGGGAAAGCCCTCGACGGCCAGCCTCGAGGGAAAGCCAAATATCCCTTGATCCACGTGACAGGAAGCGTGACACTACTGCTGCAGCTCGGGAGGAAAGCGCACGTGCATGCCCCCACTCGAGACGAGGCCTGACTCCCCTGGGGAGACTCAGAAGCACCCCAAGATCCATGGCAACACTGGAGAGGAATCCTCAGGTTCCAGCCCCGACTCCACACAAGGTCTTAGGCCCCGGCATGGACAGGAGAGGAATCCCGAGATGGCTCCTAGAACCTCGCATGGGGACTGGCCTTTCCTGAGGCCACCAGAGCGGGTCCCTGTGGTCCCCGTCTTAACTCGAGAAGACCTGCCGCAACTCGAGAAAATCCAGGAGGTTCTGCCCTCCAGGCGAGATGAGGCCCTTTTCCGCTGAGGCGTCTCGAGGCTGATCACACCTCACCTCTGAACTTCGAAAGGGTCCTTCACACCCTTGGTGCAAATCAAGAAGTTCCCCGACATACCCGTCTCCACTCGAGAGGAAACACGAGGGACCCGCCCACATCCAGAGGAGCCCCGTTTCCGCCTTGTAGCTCGAGATGAGGGATCCTTTCCCTGCTTCGTCGGGAAAGATTTCCCGGCGTTCCCGTCGCATCTCAAGAGGAGGCCCTGTCAACAGGAACGGCGAGAGGAACTCCAGGGTCGTGCCACCATCCAAGAGTCCCCCAGATGTCTCAGTCCATTCCAGAGGAATCTCTTTTCCCTTCACCGGCTCGTAGTTCACGCCGAGGATCGACTCACACCAAGGTGGCACGTGCACAGCCTTGTGGGAAAGCCTCGTGGAAAGCCTCGAGCGAAAGCCTCGAGGGAAAGCCACAGATCCCTTGATCCACGTGACAGGAAGCGTGACACTACTGCTGAAGCATGGGAGGAAACCGCACGTGCATGTTCGCACTCGAGACGAGGCCTGACTTCCCTGGGGAGACTCAGAAGCACCCCAAGATCCATGGCAACACTGGAGAGGAATCCTCAGGTTCCGGCCCCCGACTCCACACAAGGTCTTAGGCCCCGGCATGGACGGGAGAGTATCCCGACATGGTCCTTAGCAACTCGCATGGGGACTGGCCTTTCTGAGGCCACCAGAGCGGGTCCCTGAGGTCCCCGTCGTACCTCGAGATGACCTGCCGCAACTCGAGAAAATCCAGGAGGTTCTCCCCTCCAGGCGAGATGAGGCCCATTTCCGCTGAGGCGTCTCGAGGTGATCACACGTCACCTCTGAAACTTCGAAAGGGTCCTTCACACCCTTGGTGCAAATCAAGAAGTTCCCCGACATACCCGTCTCCACTCGAGAGGAAACACGAGGGTCCCGCCCACATCCAGAGGAGCCCCGTTTCCGACTAGTAGCTCGAGATGAGGGATCCTTTCCCTGCTTCTTCGGGAACGAGTTCCCGGCGTTCCTTTGCATCTGAAGAGGAGGCCCTCTCAACAGGAACGGCGAGAGGAACTCCAGGGTCGTGCCACCATTCCAAGAGTCCCCCAGATGTCTCAGTCATACCAGAGGAACCTCATTTTCCCTTCACCGGCTCGTCTTTAATGCCTAGGATCGACTCACAACAAGGTGGCACGTGCACAGCCCTGTGGGGAAGCCTCGTGGGAAAAGCCTCGAGCGAAAGCTCGAGGGAAAGCCACAGATCCCTTGATCCACGTGACAGGAAGCGTGACACTACTGCTGCAGCTCGGGAGGAAAAGCGCACGTGCATGCCCCCACTCGAGACGAGGCCTGAATCCCCTGGGAGACTCAGAAGCAACCCAAGATCCATGGCAACACTGGAGAGGAATCCTCAGGTTCCGGCCCCGACTCCCCACAAGGACTGAGGTCCCGGCATGGACGGGAGAGGAATCCCGAGAGGTCCCCTAGCAACTCGCATGGGGACTGGCCTTTCCTGGGCCACCAGAGCGGGTCCCTGAGGTCCCCGTCGTAACTGGAGAAGACCTGCCGCAACTCGAGAAAATCCAGGCAGGTTCTGCCCTCCAGGCGAGATGAGGCCCTTTTCCGCTGAGGCGTCTCGAGGCTGATCACACCTCACCTCTGGAACTTCGAAAGGGTACTTCAAACCCTTGGTGCAAATCAAGAAGTTCCCCGACATACCCGTCTCCACTCGTGAGGAACACGAGGGACCCGCCCACAACCAGAGGAGCCCCGTTTCCGCCTCGTAGCTCGAGATGAGGGATCATTTCCCTGCTTCGTCGGGAAAGATTTCCCGGCGTTCCCGTCGCATCTCAAGAGGAGGCCCCTGTCAACAGGAACGGCGAGAGGAACTCAGGGTCGTGCCACCATTCCAAGAGTCCCCCAGATGTCTCAGTCCATTACAGAGGAACCTCTTTTCCCTTCACCGGCTCGTCTTTCACGCCGAGGATCGACTCACACCAAGGTGGCACGTGGCACAGCCCTGTGGAAAGCCTCGTGGGAAAGCCTCGACCGCCAGCCTCGAGGGAAAGCCTAATATCCCTTGATCCACGTGACAGGAAGCGTGACACTACTGCTGCAGCTCGGGAGGAAAGCGCACGTGCATGCCCCCACTCGAGACGAGCCTGACTCCCCTGGGGAGACTCAGAAGCACCCAAGATCCATGGCTACACTGGAGAGGAATCCTCAGGTTCCAGCCCAGACTCCACACAAGGTCTTAGGCCCCGGCATGGACGGGAGAGTAATCCCGAGATGGTTCCTAGAAACTCGCATGGGGACTGGCCTTTCCTGAGGCCACCAGAGCGGGTACCTGTGGTCCCCGTCTTAACTCGAGAAGACCTGCCGCAACTCGAGAAAATCCAGGAGGTTCTCCCCTCCAGGCGAGATGAGGCCCATTTCCGCTGAGGCGTCTCGAGGCCGATCACACCTAAGCTCTGGAACTTCAAAAGGGTCCTTCACCCCTTGGTGCAAATCAAGAAGTTCCCCGACATACCCGTCTCCACTCGAGAGGAAACACCAGGGTCCCGCCCACATCCAGAGGAGACCCGTTTCTGCCTCATATCTCGAGATGAGGGATCCTATCCCTGCTTCGTCGGGAAAGAGTTCCCGGCCTTCCCGTCGCATCTCAAGAGGAGGCCCTCTCAACCGGAATGGCGAGAGGAACTCCAGGGTCGTGCCACCATTCCAAGAGTCCCCCAGATGTCTCAGTCCATACCAGAGGAACCTCATTTCCCCTTCACCGGCTCGTCTTTCACGCCTAGGATCGACTCACAACAAGGTGGCACGTGGCACAGCCCTGTGGGGAAGCCTCGTGGGAAAGCCTCGAGGGACAGACTCGAGGGAAAGCCACAGATCCCTTGATCCACGTGACAGGAAGCGTGACACTACTGCTGCAGCTCGGGAGGAAAGCGCACGTGCATGCCCCCACTCGAGACGAGGCCTGACTCCCCTGGGGAGACTCAGAAGCAACCCAAGATCCATGGCAACACTGGAGAGGAATCCTCAGGTTCCGGCCCCGACTCCCCACAAGGACTGAGGTCCCGGCATGGACGGGAGAGGAATCCCGAGAGGTCCCCTAGCAACTCGCATGGGGACTGGCCTTTCCTGAGGCCACCAGAGCGGGTCCCTGAGGTCCCCGTCGTAACTCGAGAAGACCTGCCGCAACTCGAGAAAATCCAGGAGGTTCTGCCCTCCAGGCGAGATGAGGCCCTTTTCGCTGAGGCGTCTCGAGGCTGATCACACCTCACCTCTGGAACTTCGAAAGGGTACTTCAAACCCTTGGTGCAAATCAAGAAGTTCCCCGACATACCCGTCTCCACTCGTGAGGAACACGAGGGACCCGCCCACATCCAGAGGAGCCCCGTTTTCGCCTCGTAGCTCGAGATGAGGGATCCTTTCCCTGCTTCGTCGGGAAAGAGTTCCCGGCGTTCCCGTCGCATCTCAAGAGGAGGCCCTGTCAACAGGAACGGCGAGAGGAACTCCAGGGTCGTGCCACCATTCCAAGAGTCCCCCAGATGTCTCAGTCCATTCCAGAGGAACCTCTTTTCCCTTCACCGGCTCGTCTTTCAGGCCGAGGATCGACTCACACCAAGGTGGCACGTGGCACAGCTCTGTGGGAAAGCCTCGTGGGAAAGCCTCGACGGCCAGCCTCGAGGGAAAGCCAAATATCCCTTGATCCACGTGACAGGAAGCGTGACACTACTGCTGCAGCTCGGGAGGAAAGCGCACGTGCATGCCCCCACTCGAGACGAGGCCTGACTCCCCTGGGGAGACTCAGAAGCACCCCAAGATCCATGGCAACACTGGAGAGGAATCCTCAGGTTCCAGCCCCGACTCCACACAAGGTCTTAGGCCCCGGCATGGACAGGAGAGGAATCCCGAGATGGCTCCTAGAACCTCGCATGGGGACTGGCCTTTCCTGAGGCCACCAGAGCGGGTCCCTGTGGTCCCCGTCTTAACTCGAGAAGACCTGCCGCAACTCGAGAAAATCCAGGAGGTTCTCCCCTCCAGGCGAGATGAGGCCCTTTTCCGCTGAGGCGTCTCGAGGCTGATCACACCTCACCTCTGGAACTTCGAAAGGGTCCTTCACACCCTTGGTGCAAATCAAGAAGTTCCCCGACATACCCGTCTCCACTCGAGAGGAAACACGAGGGACCCGCCCACATCCAGAGGAGCCCCGTTTCCGCCTCGTAGCTCGAGATGAGGGATCCTTTCCCTGCTTCGTCGGGAAAGATTTCCCGGCGTTCCCGTCGCATCTCAAGAGGAGGCCCTGTCAACAGGAACGGCGAGAGGAACTCCAGGGTCATGCCACCATCCAAGAGTCCCCCAGATGTCTCAGTCCATTCCAGAGGAATCTCTTTTCCCTTCACCGGCTCGTCGTTCACGCCGAGGATCGACTCACACCAAGGTGGCACGTGGCACAGCCCTGTGGGAAAGCCTCGTGGGAAAGCCTCGAGGGACAGCCTCGAGGGAAAGCCACAGATCCCTTGATCCACGTGACAGGAAGCGTGACACTACTGCTGAAGCATGGGAGGAAACCGCACGTGCATGTTCGCACTCGAGACGAGGCCTGACTCCACTGGGGAGACTCAGAAGCACCCCAAGATCCATGGCAACACTGGAGAGGAATCCTCAGGTTCCGGCCCCGACTCCACACAAGGTCTTAGGCCCCGGCATGGACGGGAGAGGAATCCAGAGATGGCCCTTAGCAACTCGCATGGAGACTGGCCTTTCCTGAGGCCACCAGAGCGGGTCCCTGGGGTTCCCGTCGTACCTCGAGAAGACCTGCCGCAACTCGAGAAAATCCAGGAGGTTCTCCCCTCCAGGCGAGATGAGGCCCATTTCCGCTGAGGCGTCTCGAGGTGATCACACGTCACCTCTGAAACTTCGAAAGGGTCCTTCACACCCTTGGTGCAAATCAAGAAGTTCCCCGACATACCCGTCTCCACTCGAGAGGAAACACGAGGGTCCCGCCCACATCCAGAGGAGCCCCGTTTCCGACTAGTAGCTCGAGATGAGGGATCCTTTCCCTGCTTCTTCGGGAACGAGTTCACGGTGTTCCCTTTGCATCTGAAGAGGAGGCCCTCTCAACAGGAACGGCGAGAGGAACTCCAGGGTCGTGCCACCATTCCAAGAGTCCCCCAGATGTCTCAGTCCATACCAGAGGAACCTCATTTCCCTTCACCGGCTCGTCTTTAACGCCTAGGATCGACTCACAACAAGGTGGCACGTGGCACAGCCCTGTGGGGAAGCCTCGTGGGAAAGCCTCGAGGGACAGCCTCGAGGGAAAGCCACAGATCCCTTGATCCACGTGACAGGAAGCGTGACACTACTGCTGCAGCTCGGGAGGAAAGCGCACGTGCATGCCCCCACTCGAGACGAGGCCTGAATCCCCTGGGGAGACTCAGAAGCAACCCAAGATCCATGGCAACACTGGAGAGGAATCCTCAGGTTCCGGCCCCGACTCCCCACAAGGACTGAGGTCCCGGCATGGACGGGAGAGGAATCCCGAGAGGTCCCCTAGCAACTCGCATGGGGACTGGCCTTTCCTGAGGCCACCAGAGCGGGTCCCTGAGGTCCCCGTCGTAACTCGAGAAGTCCTGCCGCAACTCGAGAAAATCCAGGAGGTTGTCCCCTCCAGGCGAGATGAGGCCCATTTCCGCTGAGGCGTCTCGAGGCTGATCACACCTCACCTCTGGAACTTCGAAAGGGTCCTTCACACCCTTGGTGCAAATCAAGAAGTTCCCCGACATACCCGTCTCCACTCGAGCGGAAACACGAGGGTCCCGCCCACATCCAGAGGAGCCCCGTTTCCGCCTCGTAGCTAGAGATGAGGGATCCTTTCCCTGCTTCGTCGGGAAAGAGTTCCCGGCGTTCCCGTCGCATCTCAAGGGGAGGCCCTCTCAACAGGAACGGCGAGAGGAACTCAAGGGTCGTGCCACCATTCCAAGAGTCCCCCAGATGTCTCAGTCCATTCCAGAGGAAACACTTTTCCCTTCACCGGCTCGTCTTTCACGCCGAGGATCGACTCACACCAAGGTGGCACGTGGCACAGCCCCTGTGGGAAAGCCTCGCGGGAAATCCTCGAGCGAAAGCCTCGAGGGAATCCACAGATCCCTTGATGCACGTGACAGGAAGCATGACACTACTGCTGCAGCTCGGGAGGAAAGCGCACGTGCATTCCCCCACACGAGACGATGCCTGACTCCCCTGTGGAGACTCAGAAGCACCCAAGATCCATGGCAACACTGGAGAGGAATCCTCAGGTTCCGGCCCCGACTCCACACAAGGTCTTAGGCCCCGGCATGGACGGGAGAGGAATCCCGAGATGGCCCTAGCAACTCGCATGGGGACTGGCCTTTCCTGAGGCCACAGAGCGGGTCCCTGAGGTCCCGTCGTAACTCGAGAAGACCTGCCGCAACTCGAGAAAATGCACGAGGTTCTCCCCTCCAAGCGAGATGAGGCCCATTTCCGCTGAGGCGTCTCGAGGCTGATCACACCTCACCTCTGGAACTTCGAAAGGTCCTTCACACCCTTGGTGCAAATCAAGAAGTTCCCCGACATACCCGTCTCCACTCGAGAGGAAACACCAGGGTCCCGCCCACATCCAGAGGAGCCCCGTTTCCGCCTGGTAGCTCGAGATGAGGGATCCTTTCCCTGCTTCGTCGGGAAAGAGTTCCCGGCGGTTCCCGTCGCATCTCAAGAGGAGGCCCTCTCAACAGGAACGGCGAGAGGAACTCCAGGGTCGTGCCACCATTCCAAGAGTCCCCCAGATGTCTCAGTCCATTCCAGAGGAACCTCTTTTCCCTTCACCGGCTGGTCTTTCACGCCGAGCATCGACTCATACCAAGGTGGCACGGGGCACAGCCCTGTGGGAAAGCCTCGTGGGAAAGCCTCGAGCGAAAGCCTCGAGGGAATCCACAGATCCCTTGATGCACGTGACAGGAAGCATGACACTACTGCTGCAGCTCGGGAGGAAAGCGCACGTGCATGACCCCACTCGAGACGAGGCCTGAGTCCCCTGGGGAGACTCAGAAGCACCCCAAGATCCATGGCAACACTGGAGAGGAATCCTCAGGTTCCGGCCCCGACTCCACACAAGGTCTTAGGCCCCGGCATGGACGGGAGAGGAATCCCGAGATGGCCCCTAGCAACTCGCATGGGGACTGGCCTTTCCTGAGGCCACCAGAGCGGGTCCCTGAGGTCCCCGTCGTAACTCGAGAAGACCTGCCGCAACTCGAGAAAGTCCAGGAGGTTCTCCCCTCCAGGCGAGATGAGGCCCATTTCCGCTGAGGCGTCTCCAGGCTGATCACACCTCACCTCTGGAACTTGGAAAGGGTCCTTCACACCCTTGGTGCAAATCAAGAAGTTCCCCGACATACCCGTCTCCACTCGAGCGGAAACACGAGGGTCCCGCCCACATCCAGAGGAGCCCCGTTTCCGCCTCGTAGCTCGAGATGAGGGATCCTTTCCTTGCTTCGTCGGGAAAGAGTTCCCGGCGTTCCCGTCGCATCTCAAGTGGAGGCCCTCTCAACAGGAACGGCGAGAGGAACTCCAGGGTCGTGCCACCATTCCAAGAGTCCCCAGATGTCTCAGTCCATTCCAGAGGAAACACTTTTCCATTCACCGGCTCGTCTTTCACGCCGAGGATCGACTCACACCAAGGTGGCACGTGGCACAGCCCTGTGGGAAAGCCTCGCGGGAAATCCTCGAGCGAAAGCCTCGAGGGAATCCACAGATCCCTTGATGCACGTGACAGAAAGAAGTACACTACTGCTGCAGCTCGGGAGGAAAGCGCACGTGCATTCCCCCACACGAGACGATGCCTGACTCCCCTGTGGAGACTCAGAAGCACCCCAAGATCCATGGCAACACTGGAGAGGAATCCTCAGGTTCCGGCCCCGACTCCACACAAGGTCTTAGGCCCCGGCATGGACGGGAGAGGAATCCCGAGATGGCCCCTAGCAACTCGCATGGGGACTGGCCTTTCCTGAGGCCACCAGAGCGGGTCCCTGAGGTCCCCGTCGTAACTCGAGAAGACCTGCCGAAACTCGAGAAAATGCACGAGGTTCTCCCCTCCAAGCGAGATGAGGCCCATTTCCGCTGAGGCGTCTCGAGGCTGATCACACCTCACCTCTGGAACTTCGAAAGGGTCCTTCACACCCTTGGTGCAAATCAAGAAGTTCCCCGACATACCCGTCTCCACTGGAGAGGAACACGAGGGTCCCGCCCACATCCAGAGGAGCCCCGTTTCCGCCTCGTAGCTCGAGATGAGGGATCCTTTCCCTGCTTCGTCGGGAAAGAGTTCCCGGCGTTCCCGTCGCATCAAGAGGAGGCCCTCTCAACAGGAACGGCGAGAGGAACTCCAGGGTCGTGCCACCATTCCAAGAGTCCCCAGATGTCTCAGTCCATTCCAGAGGAACCTCTTTTCCCTTCACCGGCTGGTCTTTCACGCCGAGCATCGACTCATACCAAGTGGAACGGGGCACAGCCCTGTGGGAAAGCCTCGTGGGAAAGCCTCGAGGGACAGCCTCGAGGGAAACCACAGATCCCTTGATCCACTTGACAGGAAGCAGTACACTACTGCTGCAGCTCGGGAGGAAAGCGCACGTGCATGCCCCCACTCGAGACGAGGCCTGACTCCCCTGGGGAGACTCAGACGCACCCCAAGATCCATGGCAACACTGGAGAGGAATCCTCAGTTCCGGCCTGACTCCACACAAAGACTTAGGCCACGGCATTGACGGGAGAGGAATCCCTAGATGGCCCCTAGCAACTCGCACGGGGACTGACCTTTCTGAGGCCACCAGAGCGGGTCCCTGAGGTCCCCGTCGTAACTCGAGAAGACGTGCCGCAACTCGAGAAAATCCAGGAGGGTACTCCCCTCCAGGCGAGATGAGGCCCATTTCCGCTGAGGCGTCTCCAGGCTGATATCACCTGACCTCTGAAACTTCCAAAGGGTCCTTCACACCCTTGGTGCAAATCAAGAAGTTCCCCGAAATACCCGTCTCCACTCGAGAGGAAACACCAGGGTCCGGCCCACATCCAGAGGAGCCCCGTTTCCACCTCGTAGCTCGAGATGAGGGATCCTTTCCCTGCTTCGTCGGGAAAGAGTTCCCGGCGTTCCCGTTGCATCTCAAGAGGAGGCCCTCTCAACAGGAATGGCGAGAGGAACTCCAGGGTCGTGCCACCATTCAAGAGTCCCCCAGATGTCTCAGTCCATTCCAGAGGAAACTCTTTCCCTTCACCGGCTCGTCTTTCACGCCTAGGATCGACTCACACCAAGGTGGCACGTGGCACAGCCCTGTGGGAAAGCTTCGTGGGAAAGCCTCGTGGGAAAGACTCGAGGGACAGCCTCGAGGGAAAGCCACAAATCCCTTGACCCACTTGACAGGAAGCGTGACACTACTGCTGCAGCTCGGAGGAAAGCGCACGTGCATGCCCCCACGCGAGACGAGGCCTGACTCCCCTGGGGAGACTCAGACGCACCCCAAGATCCATGGCAACACTGGAGACGAATCCTCAGGTTCCGGCCCCGACTCCACACAAGGACTGAGGCCGCGGCATGGACGGGAGAGGAATCCCGAAAGGTCCCCTAGCAGCTCCCATGGGACTGGCCTTTCTGATGCCACCAGAGCGGGTCCTTGAGGTCCCCGTCGTAACTCGAGAAGACCTGCCGCGACTCGAGAAAAT
This sequence comes from Budorcas taxicolor, assembly GCF_023091745.1. NCBI lineage: Eukaryota > Metazoa > Chordata > Mammalia > Artiodactyla > Bovidae > Budorcas > Budorcas taxicolor. The sequence continues at coordinate 511,410 of NC_068916.1, forward strand.
CCAGGAGGTTGTCCCCTCCAGGCGAGATGAGGCCCATTTCCGCTGAGGCGTCCCGAGGCGGATCACACCTCACCTCTGGAACTTGGAAAGGGTCCTTCACACCCTTGGTGCAAATCAAGAAGTTCCCCGACATACCCGTCTCCACTCGAGAGGAAACACCAGGGTCCGGCCCACATCCAGAGGAGCCCCGTTTCGACTGGTAGCTCGAGATGAGGGATCCTTTCCCTGCTTCGTCGGGAAAGAGTTCCAGGCGTTCCCGTTGCATCTCAAGAGGAGGCACTCTCAGCAGGAATGGCCAGAGGAACTCCAGGGTCGTGCCCATTCAAGAGTCCCCCAGATGTCTCAGTCCATTCCAGAGGAAACTCTTTTCCCTTCACCGGCTCATCTTTCACGCCGAGGATCGACTCACACCAAGGTGGCACGTGGCACAGCCCTGTGGGAAAGCCTCGTGGGAAAGCCTCGAGCGAAAGCCTCGAGGGAATCCACAGATCCCTTGATGCACGTGACAGGAAGCATGACACTACTGCTGCAGCTCGGGAGGAAAGCGCACGTGCATGACCCCACTCGAGACGAGGCCTGAGTCCCCTGGGGAGACTCAGAAGCACCCAAGATCCATGGCAACACTGGAGAGGAATCCTCAGGTTCCGGCCCCGACTCCACACAAGGTCTTAGGCCCCGGCATGGACGGGAGAGGAATCCCGAGATGGCCCCTAGCAACTCGCATGGGGACTGGCCTTTCCTGAGGCCACCAGAGCGGGTCCCTGAGGTCCCCGTCGTAACTCGAGAAGACCTGCCGCAACTCGAGAAAGTCCAGGAGGTTCTCCCCTCCAGGCGAGATGAGGCCCATTTCCGCTGAGGCGTCTCCAGGCTGATCACACCTCACCTCTGGAACTTGGAAAGGGTCCTTCACACCCTTGGTGCAAATCAAGAAGTTCCCCGACATACCCGTCTCCACTCGAGCGGAAACACGAGGGTCCCGCCCACATCCAGAGGAGCCCCGTTTCCGCCTCGTAGCTCGAGATGAGGGATCCTTTCCTTGCTTCGTCGGGAAAGAGTTCCCGGCGTTCCCGTCGCATCTCAAGTGGAGGCCCTCTCAACAGGAACGGCGAGAGGAACTCCAGGGTCGTGCCACCATTCCAAGAGTCCCCCAGATGTCTCAGTCCATTCCAGAGGAAACACTTTTCCATTCACCGGCTCGTCTTTCACGCCGAGGATCGACTCACACCAAGGTGGCACGTGGCACAGCCCTGTGGGAAAGCCTCGCGGGAAATCCTCGAGCGAAAGCCTCGAGGGAATCCACAGATCCCTTGATGCACGTGACAGAAAGAAGTACACTACTGCTGCAGCTCGGGAGGAAAGCGCACGTGCATTCCCCCACACGAGACGATGCCTGACTCCCCTGTGGAGACTCAGAAGCACCCCAAGATCCATGGCAACACTGGAGAGGAATCCTCAGGTTCCGGCCCCGACTCCACACAAGGTCTTAGGCCCCGGCATGGACGGGAGAGGAATCCCGAGATGGCCCCTAGCAACTCGCATGGGGACTGGCCTTTCCTGAGGCCACCAGAGCGGGTCCCTGAGGTCCCCGTCGTAACTCGAGAAGACCTGCCGAAACTCGAGAAAATGCACGAGGTTCTCCCCTCCAAGCGAGATGAGGCCCATTTCCGCTGAGGCGTCTCGAGGCTGATCACACCTCACCTCTGGAACTTCGAAAGGGTCCTTCACACCCTTGGTGCAAATCAAGAAGTTCCCCGACATACCCGTCTCCACTGGAGAGGAAACACGAGGGTCCCGCCCACATCCAGAGGAGCCCCGTTTCCGCCTCGTAGCTCGAGATGAGGGATCCTTTCCCTGCTTCGTCGGGAAAGAGTTCCCGGCGTTCCCGTCGCATCTCAAGAGGAGGCCCTCTCAACAGGAACGGCGAGAGGAACTCCAGGGTCGTGCCACCATTCCAAGAGTCCCCCAGATGTCTCAGTCCATTCCAGAGGAACCTCTTTTCCCTTCACCGGCTGGTCTTTCACGCCGAGCATCGACTCATACCAAGGTGGAACGGGGCACAGCCCTGTGGGAAAGCCTCGTGGGAAAGCCTCGAGGGACAGCCTCGAGGGAAACCACAGATCCCTTGATCCACTTGACAGGAAGCAGTACACTACTGCTGCAGCTCGGGAGGAAAGCGCACGTGCATGCCCCCACTCGAGACGAGGCCTGACTCCCCTGGGGAGACTCAGACGCACCCCAAGATCCATGGCAACACTGGAGAGGAATCCTCAGGTTCCGGCCCTGACTCCACACAAAGACTTAGGCCACGGCATTGACGGGAGAGGAATCCCTAGATGGCCCCTAGCAACTCGCACGGGGACTGACCTTTCCTGAGGCCACCAGAGCGGGTCCCTGAGGTCCCCGTCGTAACTCGAGAAGACGTGCCGCAACTCGAGAAAATCCAGGAGGTACTCCCCTCCAGGCGAGATGAGGCCCATTTCCGCTGAGGCGTCTCCAGGCTGATATCACCTGACCTCTGAAACTTCCAAAGGGTCCTTCACACCCTTGGTGCAAATCAAGAAGTTCCCCGAAATACCCGTCTCCACTCGAGAGGAAACACCAGGGTCCGGCCCACATCCAGAGGAGCCCCGTTTCCACCTCGTAGCTCGAGATGAGGGATCCTTTCCCTGCTTCGTCGGGAAAGAGTTCCCGGCGTTCCCGTTGCATCTCAAGAGGAGGCCCTCTCAACAGGAATGGCGAGAGGAACTCCAGGGTCGTGCCACCATTCCAAGAGTCCCCCAGATGTCTCAGTCCATTCCAGAGGAAACTCTTTTCCCTTCACCGGCTCGTCTTTCACGCCTAGGATCGACTCACACCAAGGTGGCACGTGGCACAGCCCTGTGGGAAAGCTTCGTGGGAAAGCCTCGTGGGAAAGACTCGAGGGACAGCCTCGAGGGAAAGCCACAAATCCCTTGACCCACTTGACAGGAAGCGTGACACTACTGCTGCAGCTCGGGAGGAAAGCGCACGTGCATGCCCCCACGCGAGACGAGGCCTGACTCCCCTGGGGAGACTCAGACGCACCCCAAGATCCATGGCAACACTGGAGACGAATCCTCAGGTTCCGGCCCCGACTCCACACAAGGACTGAGGCCGCGGCATGGACGGGAGAGGAATCCCGAAAGGTCCCCTAGCAGCTCGCATGGGGACTGGCCTTTCCTGATGCCACCAGAGCGGGTCCTTGAGGTCCCCGTCGTAACTCGAGAAGACCTGCCGCGACTCGAGAAAATCCAGGAGGTTGTCCCCTCCAGGCGAGATGAGGCCCATTTCCGCTGAGGCGTCCCGAGGCGGATCACACCTCACCTCTGGAACTTGGAAAGGGTCCTTCACACCCTTGGTGCAAATCAAGAAGTTCCCCGACATACCCGTCTCCACTCGAGAGGAAACACCAGGGTCCGGCCCACATCCAGAGGAGCCCCGTTTCCGACTGGTAGCTCGAGATGAGGGATCCTTTCCCTGCTTCGTCGGGAAAGAGTTCCAGGCGTTCCCGTTGCATCTCAAGAGGAGGCACTCTCAGCAGGAATGGCCAGAGGAACTCCAGGGTCGTGCCACCATTCCAAGAGTCCCCCAGATGTCTCAGTCCATTCCAGAGGAAACTCTTTTCCCTTCACCGGCTCATCTTTCACGCCGAGGATCGACTCACACCAAGGTGGCACGTGGCACAGCCCTGTGGGAAAGCCTCGTGGGAAAGCCTCGAGCGAAAGCCTCGAGGGAATCCACAGATCCCTTGATGCACGTGACAGGAAGCATGACACTACTGCTGCAGCTCGGGAGGAAAGCGCACGTGCATGACCCCACTCGAGACGAGGCCTGAGTCCCCTGGGGAGACTCAGAAGCACCCCAAGATCCATGGCAACACTGGAGAGGAATCCTCAGGTTCCGGCCCCGACTCCACACAAGGTCTTAGGCCCCGGCATGGACGGGAGAGGAATCCCGAGATGGCCCCTAGCAACTCGCATTGGGACTGGCCTTTCCTGAGGCCACCAGAGCGGGTCCCTGAGGTCCCCGTCGTAACTCGAGAAGACCTGCCGCAACTCGAGAAAATGCACGAGGTTCTCCCCTCCAAGCGAGATGAGGCCCATTTCCGCTGAGGCGTCTCGAGGCTGATCACACCTCACCTCTGGAACTTCGAAAGGGTCCTTCACACCCTTGGTGCAAATCAAGAAGTTCCCCGACATACCCGTCTCCACTGGAGAGGAAACACGAGGGTCCCGCCCACATCCAGAGGAGCCCCGTTTCCGCCTGGTAGCTCGAGATGAGGGATCCTTTCCCTGCTTCGTCGGGAAAGAGTTCCCGGCGTTCCCGTCGCATCTCAAGAGGAGGCCCTCTCAACAGGAACGGCGAGAGGAACTCCAGGGTCGTGCCACCATTCCAAGAGTCCCCCAGATGTCTCAGTCCATTCCAGAGGAACCTCTTTTCCCTTCACCGGCTGGTCTTTCACGCCGAGCATCGACTCATACCAAGGTGGCACGGGGCACAGCCCTGTGGGAAAGCCTCGTGGGAAAGCCTCGAGCGAAAGCCCCGAGGGAATCCACAGATCCCTTGATGCACGTGACAGGAAGCATGACACTACTGCTGCAGCTCGGGAGGAAAGCGCACGTGCATGACCCCACTCGAGACGAGGCCTGAGTCCCCTGGGGAGACTGAGAAGCACCCCAAGATCCATGGCAACACTGGAGAGGAATCCTCAGGTTCCGGCCCCGACTCCACACAAGGTCTTAGGCCCCGGCATGGACGGGAGAGGAATCCCGAGATGGCCCCTAGCAACTCGCATGGGTACTGGCCTTTCCTGAGGCCACCAGAGCGGGTCCCTGAGGTCCCCGTCGTAACTCGAGAAGACCTGCCGCAACTCGAGAAAATCCAGGAGGTTCTCCCCTCCAGGCGAGATGAGGCCCATTTCCGCTGAGGCGTCTCCAGGCTGATCACACCTCACCTCTGGAACTTGGAAAGGGTCCTTCACACCCTTGGTGCAAATCAAGAAGTTCCCCGACATACCCGTCTCCACTGGAGAGGAAACACGAGGGTCCCGCCCACATCCAGAGGAGCCCCGTTTCCGCCTCGTAGCTCGAGATGAGGGATCCTTTCCTTGCTTCGTCGGGAAAGAGTTCCCGGCGTTCCCGTCGCATCTCAAGTGGAGGCCCTCTCAACAGGAACGGCGAGAGGAACTCCAGGGTCGTGCCACCATTCCAAGAGTCCCCCAGATGTCTCAGTCCATTCCAGACGAAACACTTTTCCCTTCACCGGCTCGTCTTTCACGCCGAGGATCGACTCACACCAAGGTGGCACGTGGCACAGCCCTGTGGGAAAGCCTCGCGGGAAATCCTCGAGCGAAAACCTCGAGGGAATCCACAGATCCCTTGATGCACGTGACAGAAAGCAGTACACTACTGCTGCAGCTCGGGAGGAAAGCGCACGTGCATTCCCCCACACGAGACGATGCCTGACTCCCCTGTGGAGACTCAGAAGCACCCCAAGATCCATGGCAACACTGGAGAGGAATCCTCAGGTTCCGGCCCCGACTCCACACAAGGTCTTAGGCCCCGGCATGGACGGGAGAGGAATCCCGAGATGGCCCCTAGCAACTCGCATGGGGACTGGCCTTTCCTGAGGCCACCAGAGCGGGTCCTTGAGGTCCCCGTCGTAACTCGAGAAGACCTGCCGCAACTCGAGAAAATCCAGGAGGTTCTCCCCTCCAGGCGAGATGAGGCCCATTTCCGCTGAGGCGTCTCGAGGCGGATCACACCTCACCTCTGGAACTTGGAAAGGGTCCTTCACACCCTTGGTGCAAATCAAGAAGTTCCCCGACATACCCGTCTCCACTCGAGAGGAAACACCAGGGTCCCGCCCACATCCAGAGGAGCCCCGTTTCCGACTGGTAGCTCGAGATGAGGGATCCTTTCCCTGCTTCGTCGGGAAAGAGTTCCAGGCGTTCCCGTCGCATCTCAAGAGGAGGCACTCTCAATAGGAATGGCGAGAGGAACTCCAGGGTCGTGCCACCATTCCAAGAGTCCCCCAGATGTCTCAGTCCATTCCAGAGGAACCTCTTTTCCCTTCACCGGCTCGTCTTTCACGCCGAGGATCGACTCACACCAAGGTGGCACGTGGCACAGCCCTGTGGGAAAGCCTCGCGGGAAAGCCTCGAGCGAAAGCCTCGAGGGAATCCACAGATCCCTTGATGCACGTGACAGGAAGCATGACACTACTGCTTCAGCTCGGGAGGAAAGCGCACGTGCATGCCCCCACTCGAGACGAGGCCTGACTCCCCTGGGGAGACTCAGACGCACCCCAAGATCCATGGCAACACTGGAGAGGAATCCTCAGGTTCCGGCCCTGACTCCACACAAAGTCTTAGGCCGCGGCATTGACGGGAGAGGAATCCCGAGATGGCCCCTAGCAACTCTCACGGGGACTGGCCTTTCCTGAGGCCACCAGAGCGGGTCCCTGAGGTCCCCGTCGTAACTCGAGAAGACGTGCCGCAACTCGAGAAAATCCAGGAGGTCCTCCCCTCCAGGCGAGATGAGGCCCATTTCCGCTGAGGCGTCTCCAGGCTGATCACACCTCACCTCTGGAACTTGGAAAGGGTCCTTCACACCCTTGGTGCAAATCAAGAAGTTCCCCGACATACCCGTCTCCACTCGAGCGGAAACACGAGGGTCCCGCCCACATCCAGAGGAGCCCCGTTTCCGCCTCGTAGCTCGAGATGAGGGATCCTTTCCTTGCTTCGTCGGGAAAGAGTTCCCGGCGTTCCCGTCGCATCTCAAGAGGAGGCCCTCTCAACAGGAACGGCGAGAGGAACTCCAGGGTCGTGCCACCATTCCAAGAGTCCCCCAGATGTCTCAGTCCATTCCAGAGGAAACACTTTTCCCTTCACCGGCTCGTCTTTCACGCCGAGGATCGACTCACACCAAGGTGGCACGTGGCACAGCCCTGTGGGAAAGCCTCGCGGGAAATCCTCGAGCGAAAGCCTCGATGGAATCCACAGATCCCTTGATGCACGTGACAGAAAGCAGTACACTACTGCTGCAGCTCGGGAGGAAAGCGCACGTGCATTCCCCCACACGAGACGATGCCTGACTCCCCTGTGGAGATTCAGAAGCACCCCAAGATCCATGGCAACACTGGGGAGGAATCCTCAGGTTCCGGCCCTGACTCCACACAAAGACTTAGGCCCCGGCATTGACGGGAGAGGAATCCCTAGATGGCCCCTAGCAACTCGCACGGGGACTGACCTTTCCTGAGGCCACCAGAGCGGGTCCCTGAGGTCCCCGTCGTAACTCGAGAAGACGTGCCGCAACTCGAGAAAATCCAGGAGGTCCTCCCCTCCAGGCGAGATGAGGCCCATTTCCGCTGAGGCGTCTCCAGGCTGATATCACCTGACCTCTGAAATTTCCAAAGGGTCCTTCACACCCTTGGTGCAAATCAAGAAGTTCCCCGACATACCCGTCTCCACTCGAGAGGAAACACCAGGGTCCGGCCCACATCCAGAGGAGCCCCGTTTCCGCCTGGTAGCTCGAGATGAGGGATCCTTTCCCTGCTTCGTCGGGAAAGAGTTCCCGGCGTTCCCGTTGCATCTCAAGAGGAGGCCCTCTCAACAGGAATGGCGAGAGGAACTCCAGGGTCGTGCCACCATTTCAAGAGTCCCCCAGATGTCTCAGTCCATTCCAGAGGAAACTCTTTTCCCTTCACCGGCTCGTCTTTCACGCCGAGGATCGACTCACACCAAGGTGGCACGTGGCACAGCCCTGTGGGAAAGCCTCGTGGGAAAGCCTCGTGGGAAAGACTCGAGGGACAGCCTCGAGGGAAAGCCACAAATCCCTTGACCCACTTGACAGGAAGCGTGACACTACTGCTGCAGCTCGGGAGGAAAGCGCACGTGCATGCCCCCAATCGAGACGAGGCCTGACTCCCCTGGGTAGACTCAGACGCACCCCAAGATCCATGGCAACACTGGAGACGAATCCTCAGGTTCCGGCCCCGACTCAACACAAGGACTGAGGCCGCGGCATGGACGGGAGAGGAATCCCGAAAGGTCCCCTAGCAGCTCGCATGGGGACTGGCCTTTCCTGAGGCCACCAGAGCGGGTCCTTGAGGTCCCCGTCGTAACTCGAGAAGACCTGCCGCAACTCGAGAAAATCCAGGAGGTTCTCCCCTCCAGGCGAGATGAGGCCCATTTCCGCTGAGGCGTCTCGAGGCGGATCACACCTCACCTCTGGAACTTGGAAAGGGTCCTTCACACCCTTGGTGCAAATCAAGAAGTTCCCCGACATACCCGTCTCCACTCGAGAGGAAACACCAGGGTCCCGCCCACATCCAGAGGAGCCCCGTTTCCGACTGGTAGCTCGAGATGAGGGATCCTTTCCCTGCTTCGTCGGGAAAGAGTTCCAGGCGTTCCCGTTGCATCTCAAGAGGAGGCACTCTCAATAGGAATGGCGAGAGGAACTCCAGGTTCGTGCCACCATTCCAAGAGTCCCCCAGATGTCTCAGTCCATTCCAGAGGAATCTCTTTTCCCTTCACCGGCTCGTCTTTCACGCCGAGGATCGACTCACACCAAGGTGGCACGTGGCACAGCCCTGTGGGAAAGCCTCGCGGGAATGCCTCGAGCGAAAGCCTCGAGGGAATCCACAGATCCCTTGATGCACGTGACAGGAAGCATGACACTACTGCTGCAGCTCGGGAGGAAAGCGCACGTGCATTCCCCCACACGAGACGATGCCTGACTCCCCTGTGGAGACTCAGAAGCACCCCAAGATCCATGGCAACACTGGAGAGGAATCCTCAGGTTCCGGCCCCGACTCCACAGAAGGTCTTAGGCCCGGCATGGACGGGAGAGGAATCCCGAGATGGCCCCTAGCAACTCGCATGGGGACTGCCCTTTCCTGAGGCCACCAGAGCGGGTCCCTGAGGTCCCCGTCGTAACTCGAGAAGACCTGCCGCAACTCGAGAAAATGCACGAGGTTCTCCCCTCCAGGTGAGATGAGGCCCATTTCCGCTGAGGCGTCTCGAGGCTGATCACACCTCACCTCTGGAACTTCGAAAGGGTCCTTCACACCCTTGGTGCAAATCAAGAAGTTCCCCGACATACCCGTCTCCACTGGAGAGGAAACACGAGGGTCCCGCCCACATCCAGAGGAGCCCCGTTTCCGCCTGGTAGCTCGAGATGAGGGATCCTTTCCCTGCTTCGTCGGGAAAGAGTTCCCGGCGTTCCCGTCGCATCTCAAGAGGAGGCCCTCTCAACAGGAACGGCGAGAGGAACTCCAGGGTCGTGCCACCATTCCAAGAGTCCCCCAGATGTCTCAGTCCATTCCAGAGGAACCTCTTTTCCCTTCACCGGCTGGTCTTTCACGCCGAGCATCGACTCATACCAAGGTGGAACGGGGCACAGCCCTGTGGGAAAGCCTCGTGGGAAAGCCTCGAGGGACAGCCTCGAGGGAAAGCCACAGATCCCTTGATCCACGTGACAGGAAGCGTGACACTACTGCTGCAGCTCGGGAGGAAAGCGCACGTGCATGACCCCACTCGAGACGAGGCCTGAGTCCCCTGGGGAGACTCAGAAGCACCCCAAGATCCATGGCAACACTGGAGAGGAAACCTCAGGTTCCGGCCCCGACTCCACACAAGGTCTTAGGCCCCGGCATGGACGGGAGAGGAATCCCGAGATGGCCCCTAGCAACTCGCATGGGGACTGGCCTTTCCTGAGGCCACCAGAGCGGGTCCCTGAGGTCCCCGTCGTAACTCGAGAAGACCTGCCGCAACTCGAGAAAATCCAGGAGGTTGTCCCCTCCAGGCGAGATGAGGCCCATTTCCGCTGAGGCGTCTCGAGGCTGATCACACCTCACCTCTGGAACTTCGAAAGGGTCCTTCACACCCTTGGTGCAAATCAAGAAGTTCCCCGACATACCCGTCTCCACTCGAGCGGAAACACGAGGGTCCCGCCCACATCCAGAGGAGCCCCGTTTCCGCCTCGTAGCTCGAGATGAGGGATCCTTTCCCTGCTTCGTCGGGAAAGAGTTCCCGGCGTTCCCGTCGCATCTCAAGAGGAGGCCCTCTCAACAGGAACGGCGAGAGGAACTCCAGGGTCGTGCCACCATTCCAAGAGTCCCCCAGATGTCTCAGTCCATTCCAGAGGAAACACTTTTCCCTTCACCGGCTCGTCTTTCACGCCGAGGATCGACTCACACCAAGGTGGCACGTGGCACAGCCCTGTGGGAAAGCCTCGCGGGAAATCCTCGAGCGAAAGCCTCGAGGGAATCCACAGATCCCTTGATTCACGTGACAGGAAGCATGACACTACTGCTGCAGCTCGGGAGGAAAGCGCACGTGCATTCCCCCACACGAGACGATGCCTGACTCCCCTGTGGAGACTCAGACGCACCCCAAGATCCATGGCAACACTGGAGAGGAATCCTCAGGTTCCGGCCCTGACTCCACACAAAGACTTAGGCCACGGCATTGACGGGAGAGGAATCCCTAGATGGCCCCTAGCAACTCGCACGGGGACTGACCTTTCCTGAGGCCACCAGAGCGGGTCCCTGAGGTCCCCGTCGTAACTCGAGAAGACGTGCCGCAACTCGAGAAAATCCAGGAGGTACTCCCCTCCAGGCGAGATGAGGCCCATTTCCGCTGAGGCGTCTCCAGGCTGATATCACCTGACCTCTGAAACTTCCAAAGGGTCCTTCACACCCTTGGTGCAAATCAAGAAGTTCCCCGACATACCCGTCTCCACTCGAGAGGAAACACCAGGGTCCGGCCCACATCTGGAGGAGCCCCGTTTCCACCTCGTAGCTCGAGATGAGGGATCCTTTCCCTGCTTCGTCGGAAAAGAGTTCCCGGTGTTCCCGTTGCATCTCAAGAGGAGGCCCTCTCAACAGGAATGGCGAGAGGAACTCCAGGGTCGTGCCACCATTCCAAGAGTCCCCCAGATGTCTCAGTCCATTCCAGAGGAAACTCTTTTCCCTTCACCGGCTCGTCTTTCACGCCTAGGATCGACTCACACCAAGGTGGCACGTGGCACAGCCCTGTGGGAAAGCTTCGTGGGAAAGCCTCGTGGGAAAGACTCGAGGGACAGCCTCGAGGGAAAGCCACAAATCCCTTGACCCACTTGACAGGAAGCGTGACACTACTGCTGCAGCTCGGGAGGAAAGCGCACGTGCATGCCCCCACTCGAGACGAGGCCTGACTCCCCTGGGGAGACTCAGACGCACCCCAAGATCCATGGCAACACTGGAGACGAATCCTCAGGTTCCGGCCCCGACTCCACACAAGGACTGAGGCCGCGGCATGGACGGGAGAGGAATCCCGAAAGGTCCCCTAGCAGCTCGCATGGGGACTGGCCTTTCCTGAGGCCACCAGAGCGGGTCCCTGAGGTCCCCGTCGTAACTCGAGAAGACCTGCCGCAACTCGAGAAAATGCACGAGGTTCTCCCCTCCAAGCGAGATGAGGCCCATTTCCGCTGAGGCGTCTCGAGGCTGATCACACCTCACCTCTGGAACTTCGAAAGGGTCCTTCACACCCTTGGTGCAAATCAAGAAGTTCCCCGACATACCCGTCTCCACTGGAGAGGAAACACGAGGGTCCCGCCCACATCCAGAGGAGCCCCGTTTCCGCCTGGTAGCTCGAGATGAGGGATCCTTTCCCTGCTTCGTCGGGAAAGAGTTCCCGGCGTTCCCGTCGCATCTCAAGAGGAGGCCCTCTCAACAGGAACGGCGAGAGGAACTCCAGGGTCGTGCCACCATTCCAAGAGTCCCCCAGATGTCTCAGTCCATTCCAGAGGAACCTCTTTTCCCTTCACCGGCTGGTCTTTCACGCCGAGCATCGACTCCTACCAAGGTGGAATGGGGCACAGCCCTGTGGGAAAGCCTCGCGGGAAATCCTCGAGCGAAAGCCTCGAGGGAATCCACAGATCCCTTGATGTACGTGACAGAAAGCAGTACACTACTGCTGCAGCTCGGGAGGAAAGCGCACGTGCATTCCCCCACACGAGACGATGCCTGACTCCCCTGTGGAGACTCAGAAGCACCCCAACATCCATGGCAACACTGGAGAGGAATCCTCAGGTTCCGGCCCCGACTCCACACAAAGACTTAGGCCCCGGCATTGACGGGAGAGGAATCCCTAGATGGCCCCTAGCAACTCGCATGGGGACTGGCCTTTCCTGAGGCCACCAGAGCGGGTCCCTGAGGTCCCCGTCGTAACTCGAGAAGACCTGCCGCAACTCGAGAAAATGCACGAGGTTCTCCCCTCCAGGCGAGATGAGGCCCATTTCCGCTGAGGCGTCTCGAGGCTGATCACACCTCACCTCTGGAACTTCGAAAGGGTCCTTCACACCCTTGGTGCAAATCAAGAAGTTCCCCGACATACCCGTCTCCACTGGAGAGGAAACACGAGGGTCCCGCCCACATCCAGAGGAGCCCTGTTTCCGCCTGGTAGCTCGAGATGAGGGATCCTTTCCCTGCTTCGTCGGGAAAGAGTTCTCGGCGTTCCCGTCGCAACTCAAGAGGAGGCCCTCTCAACAGGAACGGCGAGAGGAACTCCAGGGTCGTGCCACCATTCCAAGAGTTCCCCAGATGTCTCAGCCCATTCCAGAGGAACCTCTTTTCCCTTCACCGGCTGGTCTTTCACGCCGAGGATCGACTCATAACAAGGTGGAATGGGGCACAGCCCTGTGGGAAAGCCTCGTGGGAAAGCCTCGAGGGACAGCCTCGAGGGAAACCACAGATCCCTTGATCCACGTGACAGGAAGCGTGACACTACTGCTGCAGCTCGGGAGGAAAGCGCATGTGCATGCCCCCACTCGAGACGAGGCCTGACTCCCCTGGGGAGACTCAGACGCACCCCAAGATCCATGGCAACACTGGAGAGGAATCCTCAGGTTCCGGCCCTGACTCCACACAAAGACTTAGGCCCCGGCATTGACGGGAGAGGAATCCCTAGATGGCCCCTAGCAACTCGCACGGGGACTGACCTTTCCTGAGGCCACCAGAGCGGGTCCCTGAGGTCCCCGTCGTAACTCGAGAAGACGTGCCGCAACTCGAGAAAATCCAGGAGGTCCTCCCCTCCAGGCGAGATGAGGCCCATTTCCGCTGAGGCGTCTCCAGGCTGATATCACCTGACCTCTGAAATTTCCAAAGGGTCCTTCACACCCTTGGTGCAAATCAAGAAGTTCCCCGACATACCCGTCTCCACTCGAGAGGAAACACCAGGGTCCGGCCCACATCCAGAGGAGCCCCGTTTCCGCCTCGTAGCTCGAGATGAGGGATCCTTTCCCTGCTTCGTCGGGAAAGAGTTCCCGGCGTTCCCGTTGCATCTCAAGAGGAGGCCCTCTCAACAGGAATGGCGAGAGGAACTCCAGGGTCGTGCCACCATTCCAAGAGTCCCCCAGATGTCTCAGTCCATTCCAGAGGAAACTCTTTTCCCTTCACCGGCTCGTCTTTCACGCCGAGGATCGACTCACACCAAGGTGGCACGTGGCACAGCCCTGTGGGAAAGCCTCGTGGGAAAGCCTCGTGGGAAAGACTCGAGGGACAGCCTCGAGGGAAAGCCACAAATCCCTTGACCCACTTGACAGGAAGAGTGACACTATTGCTGCAGCTCGGGAGGAAAGCGCACGAGCATGCCCCCACTCGAGACGAGGCCTGACTCCCCTGGGGAGACTCAGAAGCACCCCAAGATCCATGGCAACACTGGAGAGGAATCCTCAGGTTCCGGCCCCGACTCCACACAAGGACTGAGGCCCCGGCATGGACGGGAGAGGAATCCCGAGAGGTCCCCTAGCAACTCGCATGGGGACTGGCCTTTCCTGAAGCCACCAGAGCGGGTCCTTGAGGTCCCCGTCGTAACTCGAGAAGACCTGCCGCAACTCGAGAAAATCCAGGAGGTTCTCCCCTCCAGGCGAGATGAGGCCCATTTCCGCTGAGGCGTCTCGAGGCGGATCACACCTCACCTCTGGAACTTGGAAAGGGTCCTTCACACCCTTGGTGCAAATCAAGAAGTTCCCCGACATACCCGTCTCCACTCGAGAGGAAACACCAGGGTCCCGCCCACATCCAGAGGAGCCCCGTTTCCGACTGGTAGCTCGAGATGAGGGATCCTTTCCCTGCTTCTTCGGGAAAGAGTTCCAGGCGTTCCCGTTGCATCTCAAGAGGAGGCACTCTCAATAGGAATGGCGAGAAGAACTCCAGGGTCGTGCCACCATTCCAAGAGTCCCCCAGATGTCTCAGTCCATTCCAGAGGAATCTCTTTTCCCTTCACCGGCTCGTCTTTCACGCCGAGGATCGACTCACACCAAGGTGGCACGTGGCACAGCCCTGTGGGAAAGCCTCGCGGGAAATCCTCGAGCGAAAGCCTCGAGGGAATCCTCAGATCCCTTGATGCACGTGACAGGAAGCATGACACTACTGCTGCAGCTCGGGAGGAAAGCGCACCTTCGTTCCCCCACACGAGACGATGCCTGACTCCCCTGTGGAGACTCAGAAGCACCCCAAGATCCATGGCAACACTGGAGAGGAATCCTCAGGTTCCGGCCCCGACTCCACAGAAGGTCTTAGGCCCCGGCATGGACGGGAGAGGAATCCCGAGAAGCCCCTAGAAACTCGCATGGGGACTGGCCTTTCCTGAGGCCACCAGAGCGGGTCCCTGAGGTCCCCGTCGTAACTCGAGAAGACCTGCCGCAACTCGAGAAAATCCAGGAGGTTCTCCCCTCCAGGTGAGATGAGGCCCATTTCCGCTGAGGCGTCTCGAGGCTGATCACACCTCACCTCTGGAACTTCGAAAGGGTCCTTCACACCCTTGGTGCAAATCAAGAAGTTCCCCGACATACCCGTCTCCACTCGAGAGGAAACACCAGGGTCCCGCCCACATCCAGAGGAGCCCCGTTTCCGCCTGGTAGCTCGAGATGAGGGATCCTTTCCCTGCTTCGTCGGGAAAGAGTTCCCGGCGTTCCCGTCGCATCTCAAGAGGAGGCCCTCTCAACAGGAACGGCGAGAGGAACTCCAGGGTCGTGCCACCATTCCAAGAGTCCCCCAGATGTCTCAGTCCATTCCAGAGGAACCTCTTTTCCCTTCACCGGCTGGTCTTTCACGCCGAGCATTGACTCATACCAAGGTGGAACGGGGCACAGCCCTGTGGGAAAGCCTCGTGGGAAAGCCTCGTGGGAAAGACTCGAGGGACAGCCTCGAGGGAAAGCCACAAATCCCTTGACCCACTTGACAGGAAGCGTGACACTACTGCTGCAGCTCGGGAGGAAAGCGCACGTGCATGCCCCCACTCGAGACGAGGCCTGACTCCCCTGGGGAGACTCAGACGCACCCCAAGATCCATGGCAACACTGGAGACGAATCCTCAGGTTCCGGCCCCGACTCCACACAAGGACTGAGGCCGCGGCATTGACGGGAGAGGAATCCTGAAAAGTCCCCTAGCAGCTCGCATGGGGACTGGCCTTTCCTGAGGCCAGCAGAGCGGGTCCTTGAGGTCCCCGTCGTAACTCGAGAAGACCTGCCGCAACTCGAGAAAATCCAGGAGGTTCTCCCCTCCAGGCGAGATGAGGCCCATTTCCGCAGAGGCGTCTCGAGGCGGATCACACCTCACCTCTGGAACTTGGAAAGGGTCCTTCACACCCTTCGTACAAATCAAGAAGTTCCCCGACATACCCGTCTCCACTCGAGAGGAAACACGAGGGTCCCGCTTACATCCAGAGGAGCCTCGTTTCCGCCTCGTAGCTCGAGATGAGGGATCCTTTCCCTGCTTCGTCGGGAAGAGTTCCCGGCCTTCCCGTCGCATCTCAAGAGGAGGCCCTCTCAACAGGAACGGCGAGAGGAACTCCAGGTCGTGCCCCCATTCCAAGAGTCCCCCAGATGTCTCAGTCCATTCCAGAGGAACCTCTTTTCCCTTCACCGGCTCGTCTTTCACGCCGAGGATCGACTCACACCAAGGTGGCACGTGGCACAGCCCTGTGGGAAAGCCTCGTTGAAAGCCTCGTGGGAAAGACTCGAGGGACAGCCTCGAGGGAAAGCCACAAATCCCTTGACCCACTTGACAGGAAGCGTGACACTACTGCTGCAGCTCGGGAGGAAAGCGCACGTGCATGCCCCCACTCGAGACGAGGCCTGACTCCCCTGGGGAGACTCAGACGCACCCCAAGATCCATGGCAACACTGGAGACGAATCCTCAGGTTCCGGCCCCGACTCCACACAAGGACTGAGGCCGCGGCATTGACGGGAGAGGAATCCCGAAAGGTCCCCTAGCAGCTCGCATGGGGACTGGCCTTTCCTGAGGCCACCAGAGCGGGTCCCTGAGGTCCCCGTCGTAACTCGAGAAGACCTGCCGCAACTCGAGAAAATCCAGGAGGTTCTCCCCTCCAGGCGAGATGAGGCCCATTTCCGCTGAGGCGTCTCGAGGCTGATCACACCTCACCTCTGGAACTTCGAAAGGGTCCTTCACACCCTTGGTGCAAATCAAGAAGTTCCCCGACATACCCGTCTCCACTCGAGCGGAAACACGAGGGACCCGCCCACATCCAGAGGAGCCCCGTTTCTGCCTCGTAGCTCGAGATGAGGGATCCTTTCCCTGCTTCTTCGGGAAAGAGTTCCCGGCGTTCCCGTCGCATCTCAAGAGGAGGCCCTCTCAACAGGAACGGCGAGAGGAACTCCAGGGTCGTGCCACCATTCCAAGAGTCCCCCAGATGTCTCAGTCCATTCCAGAGGAACCTCTTTTCCCTTCACCGGCTCGTCTTTCATGACGAGGATCGACTCACACCAAGGAGGCACATGACACAGCCCTGTGGGAAAGCCTCGTGGGAAAGCCTCGAGGAACAGCCTCGAGGAAAAGCCACAGATACCTTGATCCACGTGACAGGAAGCGTTACACTACTGCTGCAGCTCGGAAGGAAAGCGCACGTGCATGCCCCCACTCGAGACGAGGCCTGACTCCCCTGGGGAGACTCAGAAGCACCCCAAGATCCATGGCAACACTGGAGAGGAATCCTCAGGTTCCGGCCCCGACTCCACACAAGGTCTTAGGCCCCGGCATGGACGGGAGAGGAATTCCGAGATGGCCCCTAGCAACTCGCATGGGGACTGGCCTTTCCTGAGGCCACCAGAGCGGGTCCCTGAGGTCCCCGTCGTAACTCGAGAAGACCTGCCGCAACTCGAGAAAATGCACGAGGTTTTCCCCTCCAGGCGAGATGAGGCCCATTTCCGCTGAGGCGTCTCGAGGCTGATCACACCTCACCTCTGGAACTTCGAAAGGGTCCTTCACACCCTTGGTGCAAATCAAGAAGTTCCCCAACATACCCGTCTCCACTGGAGAGGAAACACGAGGGTCCCGCCCACATCCAGAGGAGCCCCGTTTCCGCCTGGTAGCTCGAGATGAGGGATCCTTTCCCTGCTTCGTCGGGAAAGAGTTCCCGGCGTTCCCGTCGCATCTCAAGAGGAGGCCCTCTCAACAGGAACGGCGAGAGGAACTCCAGGGTCGTGCCACCATTCCAAGAGTCCCCCAGATGTCTCAGTCCATTCCAGAGGAACCTCTTTTCCCTTCACCGGCTGGTCTTTCACGCCGAGCATCGACTCATACTAAGGTGGAACGGGGCACAGCCCTGTGGGAAAGCCTCGTGGGAAAGCCTCGAGGGACAGCCTCGAGGGAAACCACAAATCCCTTGACCCACTTGACAGGAAGCGTGACACTACTGCTGCAGCTCGGGAGGAAAGCGCACGTGCATGCCCCCACTCGAGACGAGGCCTGACTCCCCTGGGGAGACTCAGACGCACCCCAAGATCCATGGCAACACTGGAGACGAATCCTCAGGTTCCGGCCCCGACTCCACACAAGGACTGAGGCCGCGGCATTGACGGGAGAGGAATCCTGAAAAGTCCCCTAGCAGCTCGCATGGGGACTGGCCTTTCCTGAGGCCAGCAGAGCGGGTCCTTGAGGTCCCCGTCGTAACTCGAGAAGACCTGCCGCAACTCGAGAAAATCCAGGAGGTTCTCCCCTCCAGGCGAGATGAGGCCGATTTCCGCTGAGGCGTCTCGAGGCTGATCACACCTCACCTCTGAATTTGGAAAGGGTCCTTCACACCCTTGGTGCAAATCAAGAAGTTCCCCGACATACCCGTCTCCACTCGAGAGGAAACACCAGGGTCCGGCCCACATCCAGAGGAGCCCCGTTTCCGACTGGCAGCTCGAGATGAGGGATCCTTTCCCTGCTCCGTCGGGAAAGAGTTCCAGGCGTTCCCGTTGCATCTCAAAAGGAGGCACTCTCAACAGGAATGGCGAGAGGAACTCCAGGGTCGTGCCACCATTCCAAGAGTCCCCCAGATGTCTGAGTCCATTCCAGAGGAAACTCTTTTCCCTTCACCGGCTCGTCTTTCACGCCGAGGATCGACTCACACCAAGGTGGCACGTGGCACAGCCCTGTGGGAAAGCCTCGTGGGAAAGCCTCGAGCGAAAGCCTCGAGGGAATCCACAGATCCCTTGATGCGCGTGACAGGAAGCATGACACTACTGCTGCAGCTCGGAAGGAAAGCGCACGTGCATGACCCCACTCGAGACGAGGCCTGAGTCCCCTGGGGAGACTCAGAAGCACCCCAAGATCCATGGCAACACTGGAGAGGAAACCTCAGGTTCCGGCCCCGACTCCACACAAGGTCTTAGGCCCCGGCATGGACGGGAGAGGAATCCCGAGATGGCCCCTAGCAACTCGCATGGGGACTGGCCTTTCCTGAGGCCACCAGAGCGGGTCCCTGAGGTCCCCGTCGTAACTCGAGAAGACCTGCCGCAACTCGAGAAAATCCAGGAGGTTGTCCCCTCCAGGCGAGATGAGGCCCATTTCCGCTGAGGCGTCTCGAGGCTGATCACACCTCACCTCTGGAACTTGGAAAGGGTCCTTCACACCCTTGGTGCAAATCAAGAAGTTCCCCGACATACCCGTCTCCACTCGAGCGGAAACACCAGGGTCCGGCGCACATCCAGAGGAGCCCCGTTTCCGCCTCGTAGCTCGAGATGAGGGATCCTTTCCCTGCTTCATCGGGAAAGAGTTCCAGGCGTTCCCGTTGCATCTCAAGTGGAGGCCCTCTCAACAGGAATGGCGAGAGGAACTCCAGGGTCATGCCACCATTCCAAGAGTCCCCCAGCTGTCTCAGTCCATTCCAGAGGAATCTCTTTTCCCTTCACCGGCTCGTCTTTCACGCCGAGGATCGGCTCACACCAAGGTGGCACGTGGCACAGCCCTGTGGGAAAGCCTCGTGGGAAAGCCTCGTGGGAAAGACTCGAGGGACAGTCTCGAGGGAAAGCCACAAATCCCTTGACCCACTTGACAGGAAGCGTGACACTACTGCTGCAGCTCGGGAGGAAAGCGCACGTGCATGCCCCCACTCGAGACGAGGCCTGACTCCCCTGGGGAGACTCAGACGCACCCCAAGATCCATGGCAACACTGGAGACGAATCCTCAGGTTCCGGCCCCGACTCCACACAAGGACTGAGGCCGCGGCATGGACGGGAGAGGAATCCCGAAAGGTCCCCTAGCAGCTCGCATGGGGACTGGCCTTTCCTGAGGCCACCAGAGCGGGTCCTTGAGGTCCCCGTCGTAACTCGAGAAGACCTGCCGCAACTCGAGAAAATCCAGGAGGTTCTCCCCTCCAGGCGAGATGAGGCCCATTTCCGCTGAGGCGTCTCGCGGCGGATCACACCTCACCTCTGGAACTTGGAAAGGGTCCTTCACACCCTTGGTGCAAATCAAGAAGTTCCCCGACATACCCGTCTCCACTCGAGGGGAAACACGAGGGTCCCGCCCACATCCAGTGGAGCCCCGTTTCCGCCTCGTAGCTCGAGATGAGGGATCCTTTCCCTGCTTCGTCGGGAAAGAGTTCCCGGCGTTCCCGTCGCATCTCAAGAGGAGGCCCTCTCAACAGGAACGGCGAGAGGAAGTCCAGGGTCGTGCCACCATTCCAAGAGTCCCCCAGATGTCTCAGTCCATTCCAGAGGAACCTCTTTTCCCTTCACCGGCTCGTCTTTCACGCCGAGGATCGACTCACACCACGGTGGCACGGGGCACAGCCCTGTGGGAAAGCCTCGTGGGAAAGCCTCGAGGAACAGCCTCGAGGGAAACCACAGATCCCTTGATCCACGTGACAGGAAGCGTGACACTACTGCTGCAGCTCGGGAGGAAAGCGCACGTGCATGCCCCCACTCGAGACGAGGCCTGACTCCCCAGGGGAGACTCAGACGGACCCCAGTATCCATGGCAACACTGGAGAGGAATCCTCAGGTTCCGGCCCTGACTCCACACAAAGTATTAGGCCCCGGCATTGACGGGAGAGGAATCCCGAGATGACCCCTAGCAACTCGCACGGGGACTGGCCTTTCCTGAGGCCACCAGAGCGGGTCCCTGAGGTCCCCGTGTTAACTCTAGAAGACCTGCCACAACTGCAGAATATCCAGGAGGTTCTCCCCTGCAGGCGAGATGAGGCCCATTTCCGCAGAGGCTTCTCAGGGCTAATCACACCTCACCTCTGGAACTTTGAAAGGGTCCTTCACACCCTGGGTGCAACTCAAGAAGTTCCCCGACATACCCGTCTCCACTCGAGAGGAAACACGAGGGTCCCGCCCACATCCAGAGGAGCCCCGTTTCCGCCTCGTAGCTCGAGGTGAGGGATCCTTTCCCTGCTTCGTCGGGAAAGAATTCCCGCCGTTCCCGTCGCATCTCAAGAGGAGGCCCTCTCAACAGGAACGGCGAGAGGAACTCCGGGGTCGTTCCACCATTCCAAGAGTCCCCCAGATGTCTCAGTCCATTCCAGAGGAACCTCTTTTCCTTTCACCGGCTCGTCTTTCACGCCGAGGATCGACTCACACCAAGGTGGCACTTGGCACAGCCCTTTGGGAAAGCCTCGTGGAAAAGCCTCGAGGGAAAGCCTCGAGGGAAAGCCCCAGATCCCTTGATCCACGTGACAGGAAGCGTGACCCTACTGCTGCAGCTCGGGAGGGAAGCCCAAGTTCAGGCCCCAACTCGAGACGAGGCCTGACTCCCCTGGGGAGGCTCAGAGGCACCCCAAGATCCATGTCAACACTGGAGAGGAATCCTCAGGTTCCGGCCCCGACTCCACACAAGGTCTTCGGCCCCGGCATCGACAGGAGAGGAATCCCGAGATGGCCCCTAGCAACTCGCATGGGGACTGGCCTTTCCTGAGGCCACCAGAGCGGGTCCCTGAGGTCCCCGTCGTAACTCGAGAAGACCTGCCGCAACTCGAGAATATCCAGGAGGTTCTCCCCTCCAGGAGAGAGGAGGCCAATTTCCGATGAGGCTTCTCGGGGCTAATCACACCTCACCTCTGGAACGTCGAAAGGGTCCTTCACACCCTTGGTGCAACTCAAGAAGTTCCCCGACATACCCGTCTCCACTCGAGAGGAAACACGAGGGTCCCGCCCACATCCAGAGGAGCCCCGTTTCCGCCTCGTAGCTCGAGGTGAGGAATCCTTTCCCTGCTTCGTCGGGAAAGAATTCCCGGCGTTCCCGTCGCATCTCAAGAGGAGGCCCTCTCAACAGGAACGGCGAGACGAACTCCAGGGTCGTGCCACCATTCCAAGAGTCCCCCAGATGTCTCAGTCCATTCCAGAGGAACCTCTTTTCCCTTCACTGGCTCGTCTTTCACGCCGAGGATCGACTCACACCAAGGTGGCACTTGGCACAGCCCTGTGGGAAAGCCTCGTGGGAAACCCTCGAGGAAAAGCCTCGAGGGAAAGCCACAGATCCCTTGATCCACGTGACAGGAAGCGTGGCCCTACTGCTGCAGTTCGGGAGGGAAGCGCACGTGCATGCCACCACTCGAGGCGAGGCCTGACTCCCCTGGGGAGACTCAGAGGCACCCCAAGATCCATGTCAATACTGGAGAGAAATCCTCAGGTTCCGGCCCCGACTCCACACAAGGTCTTAGGCCCCGGCATCGATGGGAGAGGAATCCCGAGATGGCCCCAAACAAATCGCATTGGGACTGGGCCTTCCTGAGGCCACCAGAGCGTGTCCCTGAGGTCCCCGTCGTAACTCGAGAAGACATGCCGCAACTCGAGAATATCCAGGAGGTTCTCCCCTCCAGGCGAGATGAGGCCCATTTCCGAAGAGGCTTCTCGGGGCTAATCACACCTCACTTCTGGAACGTCGAAAGGGTCCTTCACACCCTTGGTGCAACTCAAGAAGTTCCCCGACGTACCCGTCTCCACTCGAGAGGAAACACGAGGGTCCCGCCCACATCCAGAGGAGCCCCGTTTCCGCCTCGTAGCTCGAGGTGAGGGATCCTTTCCCTGCTTCGTCGGGAAAGAATTCCCGGGGTTCCCGTTGCATCACAAGAGGAGGCCCTCTCAACAGGCACGGCGAGAGGAACTCCAGGGTCGTGCCACCATTCCAAGAGTCCCCCAGATGTCTCAGTCCATTCCAGAGGAAACTCTTTTCCGTTCACCGGCTCGTCTTTCACGCTGACGATCGACTCACACCAAGGTGGCACTTGGCACAGCCCTGTGGGAAAGCCTCGTCGGAAAGCCTCGAGGGAAAACCTCGAGGGAAAGCCACAGATCCCTTGATCCACGTGACAGGAAGCGTGCCCCTACTGCTGCAGCTCGGGAGGGAAGCGCACGTGCATGCCCCAACTCGAGACGAGGCCTGACTCCCCTGGGGAGACTCAGAGGCACCCCACGATCCATGTCAACACTGGAGAGGAATCCTCAGGTTCCGGCCCCGACTCCACACAAGGTCTTAGGCCCCGGCATCGATGTGAGAGGAATCCCGAGATGGCCCCTAACAACTCGCATGGGGACTGGCCCTTCCTGAGGCCACCAGAGCGGGTCCCTGAGGTCCCCGTGGTAACTCGAGAAGACCTGCCTCAACTCGAGAAAATCCAGGAGGTTCTCCCCTCCAGGCGAGATGAGGCCCATTTCCGCTGAGGCGTCTCGAGTCTGATCACACCTCACCTCTGGAACGTCGAAAGGGTCCTTCACACCCTTGGTGCAACTCAAGAAGTTCCCCGACGTACCCGTCTCCACTCGAGAGGAAACACGAGGGTCCCGCCCACATCCAGAGGAGCTCCGTTTCCGCCTCATAGCTCGAGGTGAGGGATCCTTTCCCTGCTTCGTCGGGAAAGAATTCCCGGGGTTCCCGTTGCATCACAAGAGGAGCCCCTCTCAACAGGCACGGCGAGAGGAACTCCAGGGTCGTGCCACCATTCCAAGAGTCCCCCAGATGTCTCAGTCCATTCCAGAGGAAACTCTTTTCCGTTCACCGGCTCGTCTTTCACGCTGACGATCGACTCACACCAAGGTGGCACTTGGCACAGCCCTGTGGGAAAGCCTCGTCGGAAAGCCTCGAGGGAAAACCTCGAGGGAAAGCCACAGATCCCTTGATCCACGTGACAGGAAGCGTGCCCCTACTGCTGCAGCTCGGGAGGGAAGCGCACGTGCATGCCCCAACTCGAGACGAGGCCTGACTCCCCTGGGGAGACTCAGAGGCACCCCACGATCCATGTCAACACTGGAGAGGAATCCTCAGGTTCCGGCCCCGACTCCACACAAGGTCTTAGGCCCCGGCATCGATGTGAGAGGAATCCCGAGATGGCCCCTAACAACTGGCATGGGGACTGGCCCTTCCTGAGGCCACCAGAGCGGGTCCCTGAGTTCCCCGTTGTAACTCGAGAAGACATGCCGCAACTCGAGAATATCCAGGATGTGCTACCGTGCAGGCGAGATGAGGCCCATTTCCGCAGAGGCTTCTCGGGGCTAATCACACCTCACCTCTGGAACGTCGAAAGGGACCTTCACACCCTTGGTGCAACTCAAGAAGTTCCCCGACATACCCTTCTCCACTCGAGAGAAAACACGAGGGTCCCGCCCACATCCAGAGGAGCCCCGTTTCCGCCTCGTAGCTCGAGGTGAGGGATCCTTTCCCTGCTCGTCGGGAAAGAATTCCCGGCGTTCCCGTCGCATCTCAAGAGGAGGCCCTCTCAACAGGAACGGCGAGAGGAACTCCAGGGTACTGCCACCGTTCCAAGAGTCCCCCAGATATCTCAGTCCATTCCAGAGGAACCTCTTTTCCCTTCACCGGCTGTCTTTCACGCCGAGGATCGACTCACACCAAGGTGGCACGTGCACAGCCCTGTGGGAAAGCCTCGTGGGAAAGCCTCGAGGGCAAGCCCCGAGGGAAAGCCACAGATCCCTTGATCCACGTGACAGGAAGCGTGACCCTACTGCTGCAGCTCGGGAGTGAATGGGACGTGCATGCCCCCACTCGAGACGAGGCCTGACTCCCCTGGGGAGACTCACAGGCACCCCAAAATCCATGTCAACACTGGAGAGGAATCCTCAGGTTCTGGCCCCGACTCCACACAAGGTCTTAGGCCCCGGCATCAATGGGAGAGGAATCCCGAGATGGCACGTAGCAACTCGCATGGGGACTGGCCCTTCCTGAGGCCACCAGAGCGGGTCCCTGAGGTCCCCGTCGTAACTCGAGAAGACCTGCCGCAACTCGAGAATATCCAGCGGGTTCTCCCCTGCAGGCCAGATGAGGCCCATTTCCGCAGAGGCTTCTCGGGGCTAATCACACCTCACCTCGGGAACGTCGAAAGGGTCCTTCACACCCTTGGTGCAACTCAAGAAGTTCCCCGACATACCCTTCTCCACTCGAAAGGAAACACGAGGGTCGCGCCCACATCCAGAGGAGCCAGTTTCCGCCTGGTAGATTGAGGTCAGGGATCCTTTCCCTGCTTCGTTGGGAAAGAATTCCCGGCATACGTCGCATCTCAAGAGGAGGCCCTCTCAACAGGAACGGCGAGAGGAAATCCAGGGTCGTGCCACCATTTCAAGAGTTCCCCAGATGTCTCTGTCCATTCCAGAGGAAACTCTTTTCCCTTCACGGGCTCTTCTTTGACGCCGAGGATCGACTCACACCAAGGTGGCACTTGGCACAACACTGTGGGAAAGACTCGAGGGAAAGCCACAGATCCCTTGATCCACGTGACAGGAAGCGTGACCCTACTGCTGCAGCTCGGGAGGGAAGCACACGTGCATGCCCCCACACGAGACGAGGCCTGGCTCCCCTGAGGAGACTCAGAGGCACCCCAAGATCCATGTCAACACTGGAGAGGAATCCTCAGGTTCCGGCCCCGACTCCACACAAGGTCTTAGGCCCCGGCATCGATGGGAGATGAATCCCGAGATGGCCCCTAGCAACTCGCATGGGGACTGGCCCTTCCTGAGGCCACCAGAGCGGGTCCCTGAGGTCCCCGTCGTAATTCGAGAAGACCTGCCGCAACTCGAGAATATCCAGGACGTTCTCCCCTGCAGGCGAGATGAGGCCCATTTCCGCAGAGGCTTCTCGGGGCTAATCACACCTCACCTCTGGAACGTCGAAAGGGTCCTTCACACCCTTGGTGCAACTCAAGAAGTTCCCCGACATACCCGTCTCCACTCGAGAGGAAACACGAGGGTCCCGCCCACATCCAGAGGATCCCCGTTTCCGCCTCGTAGCTCGAGGTGAGGGATCCTTTCCCTGCTTCGTCGGGAAAGAATTCCAGGCGTTCCCGTCGCATCTCAAGAGGAGGCCCTCTCAACAGGAACGGCGAGAGGAACTCCAGGGTCGTGCCACCATTCCAAGAGTCCCCCAGATGTCTCAGTCCATTCCTGAGGAACCTCTTTTCCCTTCACTGGCTCGTCTTTCACGCCGAGGATCGACTCACACCAAGGTGGCACTTGGCACAGCCCTGTGGGAAAGCCTCGTGCGAAAGCCTCGAGGGATAGCCTCGAGGGAAAGCCACAGATCCCTTGATCCACGTGACAGGAAGCGTGACCCTACTGCTGCAGTTCGGGAGGGAAGCGCACGTGCATGCCCCCACTCGAGACGAGGCCTGACTCCCCTGGGGAGACTCAGAGGCACCCCAAAATCCATGTCAACACTGGAGAGGAATCCTCAGGTTCTGGCCCCGACTCCACACAAGGTCTTAGGCCCCGGCATCAATGGGAGAGGAATCCCGAGATGGCACCTAGCAACTCGCATGGGGACTGGCCCTTCCTGAGGCCACCAGAGCGGGTCCCTGAGGTCCCCGTCGTAACTCGAGAAGACCTGCCGCAACTCGAGAATATCCAGCAGGTTCTCCCCTGCAGGCGAGATGAGGCCCATTTCCGCAGAGGCTTCTCGGGGCTAATCACACCTCACCTCTGGAACGTCGAAAGGGTCCTTCACACCCTTGGTGCAACTCAAGAAGTTCCCCGACATACCCTTCTCCACTCGAGAGGAAACACGAGGGTCGCGCCCACATCCAGAGGAGCCCGTTTCCGCCTGGTAGATTGAGGTCAGGGATCCTTTCCCTGCTTCGTTGGGAAAGAATTCCCGGCATTAAGTCGCATCTCAAGAGGAGGCCCTCTCAACAGGAACGCCGAGAGGAAATCCAGGGTCGTGCCACCATTTAAAGAGTTCCCCAGATGTCTCTGTCCATTCCAGAGGAAACTCTTTTCCCTTCACGGGCTCTTCTTTGACGCCGAGGATCGACTCACACCAAGGTGGCACTTGGCACAGCACTGTGGGAAAGCCTCGAGGGAAAGCCACAGATCCCTTGATCCACGTGACAGGAAGCGTGGCCCTACTGCTGCAGCTGGGGAGGAAAGCGCACGTGCATGCCCCCACTCGAGACGAGGCCTGACTCCCCTGTGGAGACTCAGAGGCACCCCAAAATCCATGTCAACACTGGAGAGGAATTCTCAGGTTCCTGCCCCGACTCCACACACTGCCTTAGGCCCCGGCATCGACGGGAGAGGAATCCCGAGATGGCCCCTAGGAACTCGCATGGGGACTGGCCCTTCCTGAGGCCACCAGAGCGGGTCCCTGAGGTCCCCGTCGTAACTCGAGAAGACCTGCCGCAACTCGAAAATATCCAGGAGGTTCTCCCCTGCAGGCGAGATGAGGCCCATTTTCACAGAGGCTTCTCGGGGCTAATCACACCTCACCTCTGGAACGTCGAAAGGGTCCTTCACACCCTTGGTGCAACTCAAGAAGTTCCGTGACATACCCGTCTCCACTCGAGAGGAAATACGAGGGTCCCGCCCACATCCAGAGGAGCCCCGTTTCTGCCTCGTAGCTCGAGGTCAGGGATCCCTTCCCTGCTTCGTCGGGATAGAATTCCGGGCGTTCCCGTCGCATCTCAAGAGGAGGCCCTCTCAACAGGAACGGCGAGAGGAACTCCAGGGTCCTGCCACCGTCTCAAGAGTTCCCCAAATGTCTCAGTCCATTCCAGAGGAACCTCTTTTCCCTTCACCGGCTCGTCTTTCACGCCGAGGATCGACTCACACCAAGGATCGACTCACACAAAGGTGGCACTTGGCACAGCCCTGTGGGAACGCCTCGTGGGAATGCCTTGAGGGAAAGCCTCGAGGGAAAGACAGAGATCCCTTGATCCACGTTACAGGAAGCGTGACCCTACAGCTGCAGCTCGGGAGTGAAGTGCACGTGCATGCCCCCACTCGAGACGAGGCCTGACTCCACTGGGGAGACTCAGAGGCACCCAAAATCCATGTCAACACTGGAGAGGAATCCTCAGGTTCCGGCCCCGACTCCACACATGGTCTTAGGCCCTGGCATCGTTGGAGAGAGGAATCCCCAGATGGCCCCTAGCAACTCGCAAGGGGACTGGCCCTTTCTGGGGCCACCAGAGCGGGTCCCTGAGGTCCCCGTCGTAACTCGAGAAGACCTGCCGCAACTCGAGTATATCCAGGAGGTTCTCCCCTGCAGGCGAGATGAGGCCCATTTCCGCAGAGGCTTCTCAGGGCTAATCACACCTCACCTCTGGAACGTCGAAAGGGTCCTTCACACCCTTAGTGCAACTCAAGAAGTTCCCCGACATACTCTTCTCCTCTCGAGAGGAAACACGAGGGTCCTGCCCACATCCATAGGAGCCCCGTTTCCGCCTCGTAGCTCGAGGTGAGGGATCCTTTCCCTGCTTCTTTGGGAAAGAATTCCCGGCGTTCCCGTCGCATGTCAAGAGGAGGCCCTCTCAACAGGAAAGGCGAGAGGAACTCCACGGTCGTGCCACCATTCCAAGAGTCAACCAGATGTCTCTGTCCATTCCAGAGGAAACTTTTCTCCCTTCACAGGCTCGTCTTTCACGCCAAGGATCGACTCACACCAAGGTGGCACTTGGCACAGCCCTGTGGGAAAGCCTCTTGGGAAAGCCTCGAGGGAAAGCCTCTAGGGAAAGCCACAGATCCCTTGATCCACGTGACAGGAAGCGTGACCCTACTGCTGCAGCTCGGGAGGGAAGCGCACGTGCATGCCCCCGCTCGAGACGAGGCCTGACTCCCCTGGGGAGACTGAGAGGCACCCTAAGATCCATGTCAACACTGGAGAGGAATCCTCAGGTTCCGGCCCCGACTCCACACAAGGTCTTAGGCCCCGGCATGGAGGGGAGAGTATTCCCGAGAAGGCCCCTAGCAACTCGCATGGGGACTGGCCCTTCCTGAGGCCACCAGAGCGGGTCCCTGAGGTCCCCGTCGTAACTCGAGAAGACCTGCCGCGACTCGAGAAAATCCAGGAGGTTGTCCCCTCCAGGCGAGATGAGGCCCATTTCCGCTGAGGCGTCCCGAGGCGGATCACACCTCACCTCTGGAACTTGGAAAGGGTCCTTCACACCCTTGGTGCAAATCAAGAAGTTCCCCGACATACCCGTCTCCACTCGAGAGGAAACACCAGGGTCCGGCCCACATCCAGAGGAGCCCCGTTTCCGACTGGTAGCTCGAGATGAGGGATCCTTTCCCTGCTTCGTCGGGAAAGAGTTCCAGGCGTTCCCGTTGCATCTCAAGAGGAGGCACTCTCAGCAGGAATGGCCAGAGGAACTCCAGGGTCGTGCCACCATTCCAAGAGTCCCCCAGATGTCTGAGTCCATTCCAGAGGAAACTCTTTTCCCTTCACCGGCTCATCTTTCACGCCGAGGATCGACTCACACCAAGCTGGCACGTGGCACAGCCCTGTGGGAAAGCCTCGTGGGAAAGCCTCGAGCGAAAGCCTC
The DNA here is from genome assembly GCF_023091745.1 of Budorcas taxicolor. Classification (NCBI taxonomy): domain Eukaryota; kingdom Metazoa; phylum Chordata; class Mammalia; order Artiodactyla; family Bovidae; genus Budorcas; species Budorcas taxicolor. The sequence continues at coordinate 540,469 of NC_068916.1, forward strand.
GAGGGAATCCACAGATCCCTTGATGCACGTGACAGGAAGCATGACACTACTGCTGCAGCTCGGGAGGAAAGCGCACGTGCATGACCCCACTCGAGACGAGGCCTGAGTCCCCTGGGGAGACTCAGAAGCACCCCAAGATCCATGGCAACACTGGAGAGGAATCCTCAGGTTCCGGCCCCGACTCCACACAAGGTCTTAGGCCCCGGCATGGACGGGAGAGGAATCCCGAGATGGCCCCTAGCAACTCGCATGGGGACTGGCCTTTCCTGAGGCCACCAGAGCGGGTCCCTGAGGTCCCCGTCGTAACTCGAGAAGACCTGCCGCAACTCGAGAAAATGCACGAGGTTCTCCCCTCCAAGCGAGATGAGGCCCATTTCCACTGAGGCGTCTCGAGGCTGATCACACCTCACCTCTGGAACTTCGAAAGGGTCCTTCACACCCTTGGTGCAAATCAAGAAGTTCCCCGACATACCCGTCTCCACTGGAGAGGAAACACGAGGGTCCCGCCCACATCCAGAGGAGCCCCGTTTCCGCCTGGTAGCTCGAGATGAAGGATCCTTTCCCTGCTTCGTCGGGAAAGAGTTCCCGGCGTTCCCGTCGCATCTCAAGAGGAGGCCCTCTCAACAGGAACGGCGAGAGGAACTCCAGGGTCGTGCCACCATTCCAAGAGTCCCCCAGATGTCTCAGTCCATTCCAGAGGAACCTCTTTTCCCTTCACCGGCTGGTCTTTCACGCCGAGCATCGACTCATACCAAGGTGGCACGGGGCACAGCCCTGTGGGAAAGCCTCGTGGGAAAGCCTCGAGCGAAAGCCTCGAGGGAATCCACAGATCCCTTGATGCACGTGACAGGAAGCATGACACTACTGCTGCAGCTCGGGAGGAAAGCGCACGTGCATGACCCCACTCGAGACGAGGCCTGAGTCCCCTGGGGAGACTGAGAAGCACCCCAAGATCCATGGCAACACTGGAGAGGAATCCTCAGGTTCCGGCCCCGACTCCACACAAGGTCTTAGGCCCCGGCATGGACGGGAGAGGAATCCCGAGATGGCCCCTAGCAACTCGCATGGGGACTGGCCTTTCCTGAGGCCACCAGAGCGGGTCCCTGAGGTCCCCGTCGTAACTCGAGAAGACCTGCCGCAACTCGAGAAAATCCAGGAGGTTCTCCCCTCCAGGCGAGATGAGGCCCATTTCCGCTGAGGCGTCTCCAGGCTGATCACACCTCACCTCTGGAACTTGGAAAGGGTCCTTCACACCCTTGGTGCAAATCAAGAAGTTCCCCGACATACCCGTCTCCACTGGAGAGGAAACACGAGGGTCCCGCCCACATCCAGAGGAGCCCCGTTTCCGCCTCGTAGCTCGAGATGAGGGATCCTTTCCTTGCTTCGTCGGGAAAGAGTTCCCGGCGTTCCCGTCGCATCTCAAGTGGAGGCCCTCTCAACAGGAACGGCGAGAGGAACTCCAGGGTCGTGCCACCATTCCAAGAGTCCCCCAGATGTCTCAGTCCATTCCAGACGAAACACTTTTCCCTTCACCGGCTCGTCTTTCACGCCGAGGATCGACTCACACCAAGGTGGCACGTGGCACAGCCCTGTGGGAAAGCCTCGCGGGAAATCCTCGAGCGAAAGCCTCGAGGGAATCCACAGATCCCTTGATGCACGTGACAGAAAGCAGTACACTACTGCTGCAGCTCGGGAGGAAAGCGCACGTGCATTCCCCCACACGAGACGATGCCTGACTCCCCTGTGGAGACTCAGAAGCACCCCAAGATCCATGGCAACACTGGAGAGGAATCCTCAGGTTCCGGCCCCGACTCCACACAAGGTCTTAGGCCCCGGCATGGACGGGAGAGGAATCCCGAGATGGCCCCTAGCAACTCGCATGGGGACTGGCCTTTCCTGAGGCCACCAGAGCGGGTCCTTGAGGTCCCCGTCGTAACTCGAGAAGACCTGCCGCAACTCGAGAAAATCCAGGAGGTTCTCCCCTCCAGGCGAGATGAGGCCCATTTCCGCTGAGGCGTCTCGAGGCGGATCACACCTCACCTCTGGAACTTGGAAAGGGTCCTTCACACCCTTGGTGCAAATCAAGAAGTTCCCCGACATACCCGTCTCCACTCGAGAGGAAACACCAGGGTCCCGCCCACATCCAGAGGAGCCCCGTTTCCGACTGGTAGCTCGAGATGAGGGATCCTTTCCCTGCTTCGTCGGGAAAGAGTTCCAGGCGTTCCCGTCGCATCTCAAGAGGAGGCACTCTCAATAGGAATGGCGAGAGGAACTCCAGGGTCGTGCCACCATTCCAAGAGTCCCCCAGATGTCTCAGTCCATTCCAGAGGAACCTCTTTTCCCTTCACCGGCTCGTCTTTCACGCCGAGGATCGACTCACACCAAGGTGGCACGTGGCACAGCCCTGTGGGAAAGCCTCGCGGGAAAGCCTCGAGCGATAGCCTCGAGGGAATCCACAGATCCCTTGATGCACGTGACAGGAAGCATGACACTACTGCTTCAGCTCGGGAGAAAGCGCACGTGCATGCCCCCACTCGAGACGAGGCCTGACTCCCCTGGGGAGACTCAGACGCACCCCAAGATCCATGGCAACACTGGAGAGGAATCCTCAGGTTCCGGCCCTGACTCCACACAAAGTCTTAGGCCGCGGCATTGACGGGAGAGGAATCCCGAGATGGCCCCTAGCAACTCTCACGGGGACTGGCCTTTCCTGAGGCCACCAGAGCGGGTCCCTGAGGTCCCCGTCGTAACTCGAGAAGACGTGCCGCAACTCGAGAAAATCCAGGAGGTCCTCCCCTCCAGGCGAGATGAGGCCCATTTCCGCTGAGGTGTCTCCAGGCTGATAACACCTCACCTCTGAAACTTCCAAAGGGTTCTTCACACCCTTGGTGCAAATCAAGAAGTTCCCGACATACCCGTCTCCACTCGAGAGGAAACACCAGGGTCCGGCCCACATCCAGAGGAGCCCCTTTTCCGACTGGTAGCACGAGATGAGGGATCCTTTCCCTGCTTCGTCGGGAAAGAGTTCCAGGCGTTCCCGTTGCAACTCAAGAGGAGGCACTCTCAACAGGAATGGCGAGAGGAACTCCAGGGTCGTGCCCCCATTCCAAGAGCCCCCAGATGTCTCAGTCCATTCCAGAGGAAACTCTTTTCCCTTCACCGGCTCGTCTTTCACGCCGAGGATCGACTCACACCAAGGTGGCACGTGGCACAGCCCTGTGGGAAAGCCTCGTGGGAAAGCCTCGAGCGAAAGCCTCGAGGGAATCCACAGATCCCTTGATGCACGTGACCGGAAGCATGACACTACTGCTGCAGCTCGGGAGGAAAGCGCACGTGCATGACCCCACTCGAGACGAGGCCTGAGTCCCCTGGGGAGACTCAGAAGCACCCCAAGATCCATGGCAACACTGGAGAGGAATCCTCAGGTTCCGGCCCCGACTCCACACAAGGTCTTAGGCCCCGGCATGGACGGGAGAGGAATCCCGAGATGGCCCCTAGCAACTCGCATGGGGACTGGCCTTTCCTGAGGCCAGCAGAGCGTGTCCCTGAGGTCCCCGTCGTAACTCGAGAAGACCTGCCGCAACTCGAGAAAATCCAGGAGGTTCTCCCCTCCAGGCGAGATGAGGCCCATTTCCGCTGAGGCGTCTCCAGGCTGATCACACCTCACCTCTGGAACTTGGAAAGGGTCCTTCACACCCTTGGTGCAAATCAGAAGTTCCCCGACATACCCGTCTCCACTCGAGCGGAAACACGAGGGTCCCGCCCACATCCAGAGGAGCCCCGTTTCCGCCTCGTAGCTCGAGATGAGGGATCCTTTCCGTGCTTCGTCGGGAAAGAGTTCCCGGCGTTCCGTCGCATCTCAAGAGGAGGCCCTCTCAACAGGAACGGTGAGAGGAACTCCAGGGTCGTGCCACCATTCCAAGAGTCCCCCAGATGTCTCAGTCCATTCCAGAGGAAACACTTTTCCCTTCACCGGCTCGTCTTTCACACCGAGGATCGACTCACACCAAGGTGGCACGTGGCACAGCCCTGTGGGAAAGCCTCGCGGGAAATCCTCGAGCGAAAGCCTCGATGGAATTCACAGATCCCTTGATGCACGTGACAGAAAGCAGTACACTACTGCTGCAGCTCGGGAGGAAAGCGCACGTGCATTCCCCCACACGAGACGATGCCTGACTCCCCTGTGGAGATTCAGAAGCACCCCAAGATCCATGGCAACACTGGGGAGGAATCCTCAGGTTCCGGCCCTGACTCCACACAAAGACTTAGGCCCCGGCATTGACGGGAGAGGAATCCCTAGATGGCCCCTAGCAACTCGCACGGGGACTGGCCTTTCCTGAGGCCACCAGAGCGGGTCCCTGAGGTCCCCGTCGTAACTCGAGAAGACGTGCCGCAACTCGAGAAAATCCAGGAGGTCCTCCCCTCCAGGCGAGATGAGGCCCATTTCCGCTGAGGCGTCTCCAGGCTGATATCACCTGACCTCTGAAATTTCCAAAGGGTCCTTCACACCCTTGGTGCAAATCAAGAAGTTCCCCGACATACCCGTCTCCACTCGAGAGGAAACACCAGGGTCCGGCCCACATCCAGAGGAGCCCCGTTTTCCGCCTGGTAGCTCGAGATGAGGGATCCTTTCCCTGCTTCGTCGGGAAAGAGTTCCCGGCGTTCCCGTTGCATCTCAAGAGGAGGCCCTCTCAACAGGAATGGCGAGAGGAACTCCAGGGTCGTGCCACCATTTCAAGAGTCCCCCAGATGTCTCAGTCCATTCCAGAGGAAACTCTTTTCCCCTTCACCGGCTCGTCTTTCACGCCGAGGATCGACTCACACCAAGGTGGCACGTGGCACAGCCCTGTGGGAAAGCCTCGTGGGAAAGCCTCGTGGGAAAGACTCGAGGGACAGCCTCGAGGGAACGCCACAAATCCCTTGACCCACTTGACAGGAAGCGTGACACTACTGCTGCAGCTCGGGAGGAAAGCGCACGTGCATGCCCCCAATCGAGACGAGGCCTGACTCCCCTGGGTAGACTCAGACGCACCCCAAGATCCATGGCAACACTGGAGACGAATCCTCAGGTTCCGGCCCGACTCAACACAAGGACTGAGGCCGCGGCATGGACGGGAGAGGAATCCCGAAAGGTCCCCTAGCAGCTCGCATGGGGACTGGCCTTTCCTGAGGCCACCAGAGCGGGTCCTTGAGGTCCCCGTCGTAACTCGAGAAGACCTGCCGCAACTCGAGAAAATCCAGGAGGTTCTCCCCTCCAGGCGAGATGAGGCCCATTTCCGCTGAGGCGTCTCGAGGCAGATCACACCTCACCTCTGGAACTTGGAAAGGGTCCTTCACACCCTTGGTGCAAATCAAGAAGTTCCCCGACATACCCGTCTCCACTCGAGAGGAAACACCAGGGTCCCGCCCACATCCAGAGGAGCCCCGTTTCCGACTGGTAGCTCGAGATGAGGGATCCTTTCCCTGCTTCGTCGGGAAAGAGTTCCAGGCGTTCCCGTTGCATCTCAAGAGGAGGCACTCTCAATAGGAATGGCGAGAGGAACTCCAGGGTCGTGCCACCATTCCAAGAGTCCCCCAGATGTCTCAGTCCATTCCAGAGGAATCTCTTTCCCTTCACCGGCTCATCTTTCACGCCGAGGATCGACTCACACCAAGGGTGGCACGTGGCACAGCCCTGTGGGAAAGCCTCGCGGGAAAGCCTCGAGCGAAAGCCTCGAGGGAATCCACAGATCCTTGATGCACGTGACAGGAAGCATGACACTACTGCTGCAGCTCGGGAGGAAAGCGCACGTGCATTCCCCCACACGAGACGATGCCTGACTCCCCTGTGGAGACTCAGAAGCACCCCAAGATCCATGGCAACACTGGAGAGGAATCCTCAGGTTCCGGCCCCGACTCCACAGAAGGTCTTAGGCCCGGCATGGACGGGAGAGGAATCCCGAGATGGCCCCTAGCAACTCGCATG
>NC_068916.1:546933-634321 GCF_023091745.1 Budorcas taxicolor
CCCAGATGTCTCAGTCCATTCCAGAGGAACGTCTTTTCCCTTCACCGGCTCGTCTTTCACGCTGAGGGTCGACTCACACCAAGGTGGCACGTGGCACAGCCCTGTGGGAAAGCCTCGTGGGAAAGCCTCGAGGGACAGCCTCGAGGGAAAGCCGAAGATCCCTTGATCCAAGTGACAGGAGGCGTGACACTACTGCTGCAGCTTGGGAGGAAAGCGCACGTGCATGCCCCCACTCGAGACGAGGCCTGAATCCCCTGGGGAGACTCAGAAGCACCCCAAGATCCATGGCAACACTGGAGAGGAATCCTCAGGTTCCGGCCCCGACTCCACACAAGGTCTTAGGCCCCGGCATGGACGGGAGAGGAATCCCGAGATGGCCCCTAGCAACTCGAATGGGGACTGGCCTTTCCTGAGGCCCCCAGAGCGGGTCCCTGAGGTCCCCGTCGTAACTCGAGAAGACCTGCCGCAACTCGAGAAAATCCAGGAGGTTCTCCCCTCCAGGCGAGATGAGGCCCATTTCCGCTGAGGCGTCTCGAGGCTGATCACACCTCACCTCAGGAACTTCGAAAGGGTCCTTCACACCGTTGGTGCAAATCAAGAAGTTCCCCGACATACCCGTCTCCACTCTAGAGAAATCACGAGGGTCCCGCCCACATCCAGAGGAGCCCCGTTTTCCGCCTCGTAGCTCGAGATGAGGATCCTTTCCCTGCTTCGTCGGGAAAGAGTTCCCGGCGTTCCCGTCGAATCTCAAGAGGAGGCCCTCTCAACAGGAACGGCGAGAGGAACTCCAGGTTCGTGCCACCATTCCAAGAGTCCCCCAGATGTCTCAGTCCATTCCAGAGGAACGTCTTTTCCCTTCACCGGCTCGTCTTTCACGACGAGGATCGACTCACACCAAGGTGGCACGTGGCACAGCCCTGTGGAAAGAATCGTGGGAAAGCCTCGAGGGAGAGCCTCGAGGGAAAGCCACAGATCCCTTGATCCACGTGACAGGAAGCGTGACACTACTGCTGCAGCTCTGGAGGAAAGTGCACGTGCATGCCCCAACTCGAGACGAGGCCTGACTCCCCTGGGGAGACTCAGAAGCACCCCAAGATCCATGGCAACACTGGAGAGGAATCCTCAGGTTTCCGTCCCCGACCCCACTCAAGGTCTTAAGCCCCAGCATGGACGGGAGAGGAATCCCGAGATGGTCCCTAGCAACTCGCAAGGGGACTGGCCTTTACTGAGGCCACCAGAGTCGTTCCCTGAGGTCCCCGTCGTAACTCGAGGAGACCTGCCGCAACTCGAGAAAAATCCAGGAGGCTCTCCCCTCCAGGCGAGATGAGGCCCATTTCCGCTGAGGCGTCTCGAGGCTGAACACACCTCACCTCTGGAACTTCAAAAGGGTCCCTCACACCCTTGGTGCAAATCAAGAAGTTCCCCGACATACCCGTCTCCACTCGAGAGGAATCACGAGGGTCCCGCCCACATCCAGAGGAGCCCCGTTTCGGCCTCGTAGCTCGAGATGAGGGATCCTTTCCCTGCTTCCTCGGGAAAGAGTTCCCGGTTGTTCCCGTCGCATCTCAAGAGGAGGCCCTCTCAACAGGAACGGCGAGAGGAACTCCAGGGTCGTGCCACCATTCCAAGAGTCCCCCAGATGTCTCAGTCCATTCAGAGGAACGTCTTTTCCCTTCACCGGCTCGTCTTTCACGCCGAGGATCGACTCACACCAAGGTGGCACGTGGCACAGCCCTGTGGGAAAGCCTCGTGGGAAAGCCTCGAGGGACAGCCTCGAGGGAAAGCCACAGATCCCTTGATCCACGTGACAGGAAGCGTGACACTATTGCTGCAGCTCGGGAGGAAAGTGCACGTGCATGCCCCCACTCGAGACGATGCCTGACTCCCCTGGGGAGACTCAGAAGCACCCCAAGATCCATGGCAACACTGGAGAGGAACCCTCAGGTTCCGTCCCCGACTCCACACAAGGTCTTACTCCCCGGCATGGACGGGAGAGGAATCCCGAGAGTTCCCCTAGCAACTCGCATGGGGACTGGCCTTTCTGAGGCCACCAGAGCGGGTCCCTGAGGTCCCCGTGTAACTCGAGAAGACCTGCCGCAACTCGAGAAAATCCAGGAGGTTCTCCCCTCCAGGCGAGATGAGGCCCATTTCCGCTGAGGCGTCTCGAGGCTGATCACACCTCACCTCTGGAACTTCGAAAGGGTCCTTCACACCCTTGGTGCAAATCAAGAAGTTCCCCGACATACCCGTCTCCACTCGAGAGAAATCACGAGGGTTCCGCCCACATCCAGAGGAGCCCCGTTTCCGCCTCGTAGCTCGAGATGAGGGATCCTTTCCCTGCTTCGTCGGGAAAGAGTTCCCGGCGTTCCCGTCGCATCTCAAGAGGAGGCCCTCTCAACAGGAACGGCGAGAGGAACTCCAGGGTCGTGCCACCATTCCAAGAGTCCCCCAGATGTCTCAGTCCATTCCAGAGGAACGTCTTTTCCATTCACCAGCTCGTCTTTCACGCCGAGGATAGACTCACACCAAGGTGGCACGTGGCACAGCCCTGTGGGAAAGCCTCGTGGGAAAGCCTCGAGGGACAGCCTCGAGGGAAAGCCACAGATCCCTTGATCCACGTGACAGGAAGCGTGACACTACTGCTGCAGCTCGGGAGGAAAGCGCACGTTCATGCCCCCACTCGAGACGATGCCTGACTCCCCTGGGGAGACTCAGAAGCACCCCAAGATCCATGGCAACTCTGGAGAGGAACCCTCAGGTTCCGTCCCCGACACCACACAAGGTCTTAGGCCCCGGCATGGACGGGAGAGGAATCCCGAGATGGCCCCTAGCAACTCGCACGGGGACTGGCCTTTCCTGAGGCCACCATAGCAGGTCCCTGAGGTCCCCGTCGTAACTCGAGAAGACCTGACGCAACTCGAGAAAATCCAGGAGGTTCTCCCCTCCAGGCGAGATGAGGCCCATTTCCGCTGAGGCGTCTCGAGGCTGATCACACCTCACCTCTGGAACTTCGAAAGGGTCCTTCACACCCTTGGTGTAAATCAAGAAGTTCCCCGACATACCCGTCTCCCCTCGAGAGGAATCACGAGGGTCACGCCCACATCCAGAGGAGTCCCGTTTCCGCCTCGTAGCTCGAGATGAGGGATCCTTTCCCTGCTTCGTCGGGAAAGAGTTCCCGGCGTTCCCGGCGCATCTCAAGAGGAGGCCCTCTCAACATGAACGGCGAGAGGAACTCCAGGGTCGTGCCACCGTTCCAAGAGTCCCCCAGATGTCTCAGTCCATTCCAGAGGAACGTCTTTTCCCTTCACCGGCTCGTCTTTCACGCTGAGGGTCGACTCACACCAAGGTGGCACGTGGCACAGCCCTGTGGGAAAGCCTCGTGGGAAAGCCTCGAGGGACAGCCTCGAGGGAAAGCCGAAGATCCCTTGATCCAAGTGACAGGAGGCGTGACACTACTGCTGCAGCTTGGGAGGAAAGCGCACGTGCATGCCCCCACTCGAGACGAGGCCTGAATCCCCTGGGGAGACTCAGAAGCACCCCAAGATCCATGGCAACACTGGAGAGGAATCCTCAGGTTCCGGCCCCGACTCCACACAAGGTCTTAGGCCCCGGCATGGACGGGAGAGGAATCCCGAGATGGCCCCTAGCAACTCGAATGGGGACTGGCCTTTCCTGAGGCCCCCAGAGCGGGTCCCTGAGGTCCCCGTCGTAACTCGAGAAGACCTGCCGCAACTCGAGAAAATCCAGGAGGTTCTCCCCTCCAGGCGAGATGAGGCCCATTTCCGCTGAGGCGTCTCGAGGCTGATCACACCTCACCTCAGGAACTTCGAAAGGGTCCTTCACACCGTTGGTGCAAATCAAGAAGTTCCCCGACATACCCGTCTCCACTCTAGAGAAATCACGAGGGTCCCGCCCACATCCAGAGGAGCCCCGTTTCCGCCTCGTAGCTCGAGATGAGGGATCCTTTCCCTGCTTCGTCGGGAAAGAGTTCCCGGCGTTCCCGTCGAATCTCAAGAGGAGGCCCTCTCAACAGGAACGGCGAGAGGAACTCCAGGGTCGTGCCACCATTCCAAGAGTCCCCCAGATGTCTCAGTCCATTCCAGAGGAACGTCTTTTCCCTTCACCGGCTCGTCTTTCACGACGAGGATCGACTCACACCAAGGTGGCACGTGGCACAGCCCTGTGGGAAAGAATCGTGGGAAAGCCTCGAGGGAGAGCCTCGAGGGAAAGCCACAGATCCCTTGATCCACGTGACAGGAAGCGTGACACTACTGCTGCAGCTCTGGAGGAAAGTGCACGTGCATGCCCCAACTCGAGACGAGGCCTGACTCCCCTGGGGAGACTCAGAAGCACCCCAAGATCCATGGCAACACTGGAGAGGAATCCTCAGGTTCCGTCCCCGACCCCACTCAAGGTCTTAAGCCCCAGCATGGACGGGAGAGGAATCCCGAGATGGTCCCTAGCAACTCGCAAGGGGACTGGCCTTTACTGAGGCCACCAGAGTCGTTCCCTGAGGTCCCCGTCGTAACTCGAGGAGACCTGCCGCAACTCGAGAAAATCCAGGAGGCTCTCCCCTCCAGGCGAGATGAGGCCCATTCCGCTGAGGCGTCTCGAGGCTGAACACACCTCACCTCTGGAACTTCAAAAGGGTCCCTCACACCCTTGGTGCAAATCAAGAAGTTCCCCGACATACCCGTCTCCACTCGAGAGGAATCACGAGGGTCCCGCCCACATCCAGAGGAGCCCCGTTTCGGCCTCGTAGCTCGAGATGAGGGATCCTTTCCCTGCTTCCTCGGGAAAGAGTTCCCGGTGTTCCCGTCGCATCTCAAGAGGAGGCCCTCTCAACAGGAACGGCGAGAGGAACTCCAGGGTCGTGCCACCATTCCAAGAGTCCCCCAGATGTCTCACTCCATTCCAGACGAACCTCTTTTCGCTTCACCAGCTCGTCTTTCACGCCGATGATCTACTCACACCAAGGTGGCACGTGGCACAGCCCTGTGGGAAAGCCTCGTGGGAAAGCCTCGAGGAACAGCCTCGAGGGAAAGCCGAAGATCCCTTGATCCAAGTGACAGGAGGCGTGACACTACTGCTGCAGCTTGGGAGGAAAGCACACGTGCATGCCCCCACTCGAGACGAGGCCTGACTCCCCTGGGGAGACTCAGAAGCACCCCAAGATCCATGGCAACACTGGAGAGGAATCCTCAGGTTCCGGCCCCGACTCCACACAAGGTCTTAGGCCCCGGCATGGACGGGAGAGGAATCCCGAGATGGCCCAGAGCAACTCGCATGGGGACTGGCCTTTCCTGAGGCCCCCAGAGCGGGTCCCTGAGGTCCCCGTTGTAACTCGAGAAGACCTGCCGCAACTCGAGAAAATTCAGGAGGTTCTCCCCTCCAGGCGAGATGAGGCCCATTTCCGCTGAGGCGTCTCGAGGCTGATCACACCTCACCTCTGGAACTTCGAAAGGGTCCTTCACACCCTTGGTGCAAATCAAGAAGTTCCCCGACATACCCGTCTCCACTCGAGAGGAAACAAGAGGGTCCCGCCCACATCCAGAGGAGTCCCGTTTCCGCCTCGTAGCTCGAGATGAGGGATCCTTTCCCTGCTTCGTCGGGAAAGAGTTCCCGGCGTTCCCGGCGCATCTCAAGAGGAGGACCTATCAACAGGAAAGGAGAGAGGAACTCCAGGGTCGTGCCACCATTCCAAGAGTCCCCCAGATATCTCAGTCCATTCCAGAGGAACCTCTTTTCCCTTCACCGGCTCGTCTTTCACGCCGAGGATCGACTCACACCAAGGTGGCACGTGGCACAACCCTGTGGAAATCCTCGAAGGAAAGCCACAGATCCCTTGATCCAAGCGACAGGAAGCCTGACACTACTGCTGCAGCTCGAGAGGAAAGCGCACGTGCATGCCCCCACTCGAGACGAGGCCTGACTCCCCTGGGGAGACTCAGAAGCACCCCAAGATCCATGGCAACACTGGTGAGGAACCTCAGGTTCCGGCCCCGACTCCACACAAGGTCTTAGGCCCCGGCATGGAAGGGAGAGGAATCCCGAGATGGCCCCTAGCAACTCGCACGGGGACTGGCCTTTCCTGAGGCCACCAGAGCGGGTCCCTGAGGTCCCCGTCGTAACTCGAGAAGACCTGCCGCAACTCGAGAAAATCCAGGAGGTTCTCCCCTCCAGGCCAGATGAGGCCCATTTCCGCTGAGGCGTCTCGAGGCTCATCACACCTCACCTCTGGAACTTCGAAAGGGTCCTTCACACCCTTGGTGCAAATCAAGAAGTTCCCCGACATACCCGTCTCCCCTCGAAAGGAATCACGAGGGTCCCGCCCAAATCCAGAGGTGCCCAGTTTTCGCCTCGTAGCTCGAGATGAGGGATCCTTTCCCTGCTTCCTCGGGAAAGAGTTCCCGGTGTTCCCGTCGCATCTCAAGAGGAGGCCCTCTCAACAGGAACGGCGAGAGGAACTCCAGGGTCGTGCCACCATTCCAAGAGTCCCCCAGATGTCTCACTCCATTCCAGACGAACCTCTTTTCGCTTCACCAGCTCGTCTTTCACACCGATGATCTACTCACACCAAGGTGGCACGTGGCACAGCCCTGTGGGAAAGCCTCGTGGGAAAGCCTCGAGGAACAGCCTCGAGGGAAAGCCGAAGATCCCTTGATCCAAGTGACAGGAGGCGTGACACTACTGCTGCAGCTTGGGAGGAAAGCACACGTGCATGCCCCCACTCGAGACGAGGCCTGACTCCCCTGGGGAGACTCAGAAGCACCCCAAGATCCATGGCAACACTGGAGAGGAATCCTCAGTTTCCGGCCCCGACTCCACACAAGGTCTTAGGCCCCGGCATGGACGGGAGAGGAATCCCGAGATGGCCCAGAGCAACTCGCATGGGGACTGGCCTTTCCTGAGGCCCCCAGAGCGGGTCCCTGAGGTCCCCGTTGTAACTCGAGAAGACCTGCCGCAACTCGAGAAAATTCAGGAGGTTCTCCCCTCCAGGCGAGATGAGGCCCATTTCCGCTGAGGCGTCTCGAGGCTGATCACACCTCACCTCTGGAACTTCGAAAGGGTCCTTCACACCCTTGGTGCAAATCAAGAAGTTCCCCGACATACCCGTCTCCACTCGAGAGGAAACAAGAGGGTCCCGCCCACATCCAGAGGAGTCCCGTTTCCGCCTCGTAGCTCGAGATGAGGGATCCTTTCCCTGCTTCGTCGGGAAAGAGTTCCCGGCGTTCCCGGCGCATCTCAAGAGGAGGACCTATCAACAGGAAAGGAGAGAGGAACTCCAGGGTCGTGCCACCATTCCAAGAGTCCCCCAGATATCTCAGTCCATTCCAGAGGAACCTCTTTTCCCTTCACCGGCTCGTCTTTCACGCCGAGGATCGACTCACACCAAGGTGGCACGTGGCACAACCCTGTGGGAAATCCTCGAAGGAAAGCACAGATCCCTTGATCCAAGCGACAGGAAGCCTGACACTACTGCTGCAGCTCGAGAGGAAAGCGCACGGGCATGCCCCCACTCGAGACGAGGCCTGACTCCCCTGGGGAGACTCAGAAGCACCCCAAGATCCATGGCAACACTGGTGAGGAATCCTCAGGTTCCGGCCCCGACTCCACACAAGGTCTTAGGCCCCGGCATGGAAGGGAGAGGAATCCCGAGATGGCCCCTAGCAACTCGCACGGGGACTGGCCTTTCCTGAGGCCACCAGAGCGGGTCCCTGAGGTCCCCGTCGTAACTCGAGAAGACCTGCCGCAACTCGAGAAAATCCAGGAGGTTCTCCCCTCCAGGCCAGATGAGGCCCATTTCCGCTGAGGCGTCTCGAGGCTCATCACACCTCACCTCTGGAACTTCGAAAGGGTCCTTCACACCCTTGGTGCAAATCAAGAAGTTCCCCGACATACCCGTCTCCCCTCGAAAGGAATCACGAGGGTCCCGCCCAATCCAGAGGTGCCCAGTTTTCGCCTCGTAGCTCGAGATGAGGGATCCCTTCCCTGCTTCGTCGGGAAAGAGTTCCCGGCGTTCCCGGCGCATCTCAAGAGGAGGCCCTCTCAACATGAACGGCGAGAGGAACTCCAGGGTCGTGCCGCCGTTCCAGAGTCCCCCAGATGTCTCAGTCCATTCCAGAGGACCTCTTTTCCCTTCACCGGCTCGTCTTTCACGCTGAGGTCGACTCACACAAGGTGGCACATGGCACAGCCCTGTGGGAAAGCCTCGTGGGAAAGCCTCGAGGACAACCTCGGGGAAAAGCCACAGATCCCTTGATCCACGTGTCTGGTAGCGTGACACTACTGCTGCAGCTCGGGAGGAAAGCGCACGTGCAAGCCCCCACTTGAGACGAGGCCTGACTCCCCTGGGGAGACTCAGAAGCACCCCAAGATCCATGACAACACTGGTGAGGAATCCTCAGGTTCCGCCCCGACTTCACACAAGGTCTTAGGCCCCGGCATGGACGGGAGAGAATCCCGAGATGGCCCCTAGCAACTCGCACGGGGACTGGCCTTTCCTGAGGCCACCATAGCAGGTCCCTAAGGTCCCCGTCGTAACTCGAGAAGACCTGACGCAACTCGAGAAAATCCAGGAGGTTCTCCCCTCCAGGCGAGATGAGGCCCATTTCCGCTGAGGCGTCTCGAGGCTGATCACACCTCACCTCTGGAACTTCGAAAGGGTCCTTCACACCCTTGGTGCAAATCAAGAAGTTCCCCGACATACCCGTCTCCCCTCGAGAGAATCACGAGGGTCACGCCCACATCCAGAGGAGTCCCGGTTCCCCGCCTCGTAGCTCGAGATGAGGGATCCTTTCCTGCTTCGTCGGGGAAAGAGTTCCCGGCGTTCCCGGCGCATCTCAAGAGGAGGCCCTCTCAACATGAACGGCGAGAGGAACTCCAGGGTCGTGCCACCGTTCCAAGAGTCCCCCAGATGTCTCAGTCCATTCCAGAGGAACGTCTTTTCCCTTCACCGCTCGTCTTCACGCTGAGGGTCGACTCACACCAAGGTGGCACGTGGCACAGCCTGTGGGAAAGCCTCGTGGGAAAGCCTCGAGGGACAGCCTCGAGGGAAAGCCGAAGATCCCTTGATCCAAGTGACAGGAGGCGTGACACTACTGCTGCAGCTTGGGAGGAAAGCGCACGTGCATGCCCCCACTCGAGACGAGGCCTGAATCCCCTGGGAGACTCAGAAGCACCCCAAGATCCATGGCAACACTGGAGAGGAATCCTCAGGTTCCGGCCCCCGACTCCACACAAGGTCTTAGGCCCCGGCATGGACGGGAGAGGAATCCCGAGATGGCCCCTAGCAACTCGCATGGGGACTGGCCTTTCCTGAGGCCCCCAGAGCGGGTCCCTGAGGTCCCCGTCGTAACTCGAGAAGACCTGCCGCAACTCGAGAAAATCCAGGAGGTTCTCCCCTCCAGGCGAGATGAGGCCCATTTCCGCTGAGGCGTCTCGAGGCTGATCACACCTCACCTCAGGAACTTCGAAAGGGTCCTCACACCGTTGGTGCAAATCAAGAAGTTCCCCGACATACCCGTCTCCACTCTAGAGAAATCACGAGGGTCCCGCCCACATCCAGAGGAGCCCGTTTCCGCCTCGAGCTCGAGATGAGGGATCCTTTCCCTGCTTCGTCAGGAAAGAGTTCCCGGCGTTCCCGTCGAATCTCAAGAGGAGGCCCTCTCAACAGGAACGGCGAGAGGAACTCCAGGGTCCGTGCCACCATTCCAAGAGTCCCCCAGATGTCTCAGTCCATTCCAGAGGAACGTCTTTTCCTTCACACCGGCTCGTCTTTCACGACGAGGATCGACTCACACCAAGGTGGCAGTGGCACAGCCCTGTGGGAAAGCCTCGTGGGAAGCCTCGAGGGAGAGCCTCGAGGGAAAGCCACAGATCCCTTGATCCACGTGACAGGAAGCGTGACACTACTGCTGCAGCTCTGGAGGAAAGTGCACGTGCATGCCCCAACTCGAGACGAGGCTGACTCCCCTGGGGAGACTCAGAAGCACCCCAAGATCCATGGCAACACTGGAGAGGATCCTCAGGTTCGTCCCCGACCCCACTCAAGGTCTTAAGCCCCAGCATGGACGGGAGAGGAATCCCGAGATGGTCCCTAGCAACTCGCAAGGGGACTGGCCTTTACTGAGGCCACCAGAGTCGTTCCCTGAGGTCCCCGTCGTAACTCGAGGAGACCTGCCGCAACTCGAGAAAATCCAGGAGGCTCTCCCTCCAGGCGAGATGAGGCCCATTTCCGCTGAGGCGTCTCGAGGCTGATCACACCTCACCTCTGAACTTCAGAAGGGGTCCCTCACACCCTTGGTGCAAATCAAGAAGTTCCCGACATACCCGTCTCCACTCGAGAGGAATCACGAGGGTCCCCGCCCACATCCAGAGGAGCCCGTTTCGGCCCTCGTAGCTCAGATGAGGGATCCTTTCCCTGCTTCCTCGGGAAAGAGTTCCCGGTGTTCCCGTCGCATCTCAAGAGGAGGCCCTCTCAACAGGAACGGCGAGAGGAACTCCAGGGTCGTGCCACCATTCCAAGAGTCCCCCAGATGTCTCACTCCATTCCAGACGAACCCTTTCGCTTCACCAGCTCGTCTTTCACGCCGATGATCTACTCACACCAAGGTGGCACGTGGCACAGCCCTGTGGGAAAGCCTCGTGGGAAAGCCTCGAGGAACAGCCTCGAGGGAAAGCCGAAGATCCCTTGATCCAAGTGACAGGAGGCGTGACACTACTGCTGCAGCTTGGGAGGAAAGCACACGTTGCATGCCCCCACTCGAGACGAGGCCTGACTCCCTGGGGAGACTCAGAAGCACCCCAAGATCCATGGCAACACTGGAGAGGAATCCTCAGGTTCCGGCCCCGACTCCACACAAGGTCTTAGGCCCCGCATGGACGGGAGAGGAATCCCGAGATGGCCCAGAGCAACTCGCATGGGGGACTGCCTTTCCTGAGGCCCCCAGAGCGGGTCCCTGAGGTCCCCGTTGTAACTCGAGAAGACCTGCTGCAACTCGAGAAAATTCAGGAGGTTCTCCCCTCCAGGCGAGATGAGGCCCATTTCCGCTGAGGCGTCTCGAGGCTGATCACACCTCACCTCTGGAACTTCGAAAGGGTCCTTCACACCCTTGGTGCAAATCAAGAAGTTCCCCGACATACCCGTCTCCACTCGAGAGGAAACAAGAGGGTCCCGCCCACATCCAGAGGAGCCGCCCACATCCAGAGGAGTCCCGTTTCCGCCTCGTAGCTCGAGATGAGGGATCCTTTCCCTGCTTCGTCGGGAAAGAGTTCCCGGCGTTCCCGGCGCATCTCAAGAGGAGGACCTATCAACAGGAAAGGAGAGAGGAACTCCAGGGTCGTGCCACCATTCCAAGAGTCCCCCAGATATCTCAGTCCATTCCAGAGGAACCTCTTTTCCCTTCACCGGCTCGTCTTTCACGCCGAGGATCGACTCACACCAAGGTGGCACGTGGCACAACCCTGTGGGAAATCCTCGAAGGAAAGCCACAGATCCCTTGATCCAAGCGACAGGAAGCCTGACACTACTGCTGCAGCTCGAGAGGAAAGCGCACGTGCATGCCCCCACTCGAGACGAGGCCTGACTCCCCTGGGGAGACTCAGAAGCACCCCAAGATCCATGGCAACACTGGTGAGGAATCCTCAGGTTCCGGCCCCGACTCCACACAAGGTCTTAGGCCCCGGCATGGAAGGGAGAGGAATCCCGAGATGGCCCCTAGCAACTCGCACGGGGACTGGCCTTTCCTGAGGCCACCAGAGCGGGTCCCTGAGGTCCCCGTCGTAACTCGAGAAGACCTGCCGCAACTCGAGAAAATCCAGGAGGTTCTCCCCTCCAGGCCAGATGAGGCCCATTTCCGCTGAGGCGTCTCGAGGCTCATCACACCTCACCTCTGGAACTTCGAAAGGGTCCTTCACACCCTTGGTGCAAATCAAGAAGTTCCCCGACATACCCGTCTCCCTCGAAAGGAATCACGAGGGTCCCCGCCCAAATCCAGAGGTGCCCAGTTTTCGCCTCGTAGCTCGAGATGAGGGATCCTTTCCCTGCTTCCTCGGGAAAGAGTTCCCGGTGTTCCCGTCGCATCTCAAGAGGAGGCCCTCTCAACAGGAACGGCGAGAGGAACTCCAGGGTCGTGCCACCATTCCAAGAGTCCCCCAGATGTCTCACTCCATTCCAGACGAACCTCTTTTCGCTTCACCAGCTCGTCTTTCACGCCGATGATCTACTCACACCAAGGTGGCACGTGGCACAGCCCTGTGGGAAAGCCTCGTGGGAAAGCCTCGAGGAACAGCCTCGAGGGAAAGCCGAAGATCCCTTGATCCAAGTGACAGGAGGCGTGACACTACTGCTGCAGCTTGGGAGGAAAGCACACGTGCATGCCCCCACTCGAGACGAGGCCTGACTCCCCTGGGGAGACTCAGAAGCACCCCAAGATCCATGGCAACACTGGAGAGGAATCCTCAGGTTCCGGCCCCGACTCCACACAAGGTCTTAGGCCCCGGCATGGACGGGAGAGGAATCCCGAGATGGCCCAGAGCAACTCGCATGGGGACTGGCCTTTCCTGAGGCCCCCAGAGCGGGTCCCTGAGGTCCCCGTTGTAACTCGAGAAGACCTGCCGCAACTCGAGAAAATTCAGGAGGTTCTCCCCTCCAGGCGAGATGAGGCCCATTTCCGCTGAGGCGTCTCGAGGCTGATCACACCTCACCTCGGGAACTTCGAAAGGGTCCTTCACACCCTTGGTGCAAATCAAGAAGTTCCCCGACATACCCGTCTCCACTCGAGAGGAAACAAGAGGGTCCCGCCCACATCCAGAGGAGTCCCGTTTCCGCCTCGTAGCTCGAGATGAGGGATCCTTTCCCTGCTTCGTCGGGAAAGAGTTCCCGGCGTTCCCGGCGCATCTCAAGAGGAGGACCTATCAACAGGAAAGGAGAGAGGAACTCCAGGGTCGTGCCACCATTCCAAGAGTCCCCCAGATATCTCAGTCCATTCCAGAGGAACCTCTTTTCCCTTCACCGGCTCGTCTTTCACGCCGAGGATCGACTCACACCAAGGTGGCACGTGGCACAACCCTGTGGGAAATCCTCGAAGGAAACCCACAGATCCCTTGATCCAAGCGACAGGAAGCCTGACACTACTGCTGCAGCTCGAGAGGAAAGCGCACGGGCATGCCCCCACTCGAGACGAGGCCTGACTCCCCTGGGGAGACTCAGAAGCACCCCAAGATCCATGGCAACACTGGTGAGGAATCCTCAGGTTCCGGCCCCGACTCCACACAAGGTCTTAGGCCCCGGCATGGAAGGGAGAGGAATCCCGAGATGGCCCCTAGCAACTCGCACGGGGACTGGCCTTTCCTGAGGCCACCAGAGCGGGTCCCTGAGGTCCCCGTCGTAACTCGAGAAGACCTGCCGCAACTCGAGAAAATCCAGGAGGTTCTCCCCTCCAGGCCAGATGAGGCCCATTTCCGCTGAGGCGTCTCGAGGCTCATCACACCTCACCTCTGGAACTTCGAAAGGGTCCTTCACACCCTTGGTGCAAATCAAGAAGTTCCCCGACATACCCGTCTCCCCTCGAAAGGAATCACGAGGGTCCCGCCCAAATCCAGAGGTGCCCAGTTTTCGCCTCCTAGCTCGAGATGAGGGATCCCTTCCCTGCTTCGTCGGGAAAGAGTTCCCGGCGTTCCCGGCGCATCTCAAGAGGAGGCCCTCTCAACATGAACGGCGAGAGGAACTCCAGGGTCGTGCCGCCGTTCCAAGAGTCCCCCAGATGTCTCAGTCCATTCCAGAGGAACCTCTTTTCCCTTCACCGGCTCGGCTTTCACGCTGAGGGTCGACTCACACCAAGGTGGCACATGGCACAGCCCTGTGGGAAAGCCTCGTGGGAAAGCCTCGAGGGACAACCTCGAGGGAAAGCCACAGATCCCTTGATCCACGTGTCTGGTAGCGTGACACTACTGCTGCAGCTCGGGAGGAAAGCGCACGTGCAAGCCCCCACTTGAGACGAGGCCTGACTCCCCTGGGGAGACACAGAAGCACCCCAAGATCCATGACAACACTGGTGAGGAATCCTCAGGTTCCGGCCCCGACTTCACACAAGGTCTTAGGCCCCGGCATGGACGGGAGAGGAATCCCGAGATGGCCCCTAGCAACTCGTACGGGGACTGGCCTTTCCTGAGGCCACCATAGCAGGTCCCTGAGGTCCCCGTCGTAACTCGAGAAGACCTGACGCAACTCGAGAAAATCCAGGAGGTTCTCCCCTCCAGGCGAGATGAGGCCCATTTCCGCTGAGGCGTCTCGAGGCTGATCACACCTCACCTCTGGAACTTCGAAAGGGTCCTTCACACCCTTGGTGCAAATCAAGAAGTTCCCCGACATACCCGTCTCCCCTCGAGAGGAATCACGAGGGTCACGCCCACATCCAGAGGAGTCCCGTTTCCGCCTCGTAGCTCGAGATGAGGGATCCTTTCCCTGCTTCGTCGGGAAAGAGTTCCCGGCGTTCCCGGCGCATCTCAAGAGGAGGCCCTCTCAACATGAACGGCGAGAGGAACTCCAGGGTCGTGCCACCGTTCCAAGAGTCCCCCAGATGTCTCAGTCCATTCCAGAGGAACGTCTTTTCCCTTCACCGGCTCGTCTTTCACGCTGAGGGTCGACTCACACCAAGGTGGCACGTGGCACAGCCCTGTGGGAAAGCCTCGTGAGAAAGCCTCGAGGGACAGCCTCGAGGGAAAGCCGAAGATCCCTTGATCCAAGTGACAGGAGGCGTGACACTACTGCTGCAGCTTGGGAGGAAAGCGCACGTGCATGCCCCCACTCGAGACGAGGCCTGAATCCCCTGGGGAGACTCAGAAGCACCCCAAGATCCATGGCAACACTGGAGAGGAATCCTCAGGTTCTGGCCCCGACTCCACACAAGGTCTTAGGCCCCGGCATGGACGGGAGAGGAATCCCGAGATGGCCCCTAGCAACTCGCATGGGGACTGGCCTTTCCTGAGGCCCCCAGAGCGGGTCCCTGAGGTCCCCGTCGTAACTCGAGAAGACCTGCCGCAACTCGAGAAAATCCAGGAGGTTCTCCCCTCCAGGCGAGATGAGGCCCATTTCCGCTGAGGCGTCTCGAGGCTGATCACACCTCACCTCTGGAACTTCGAAAGGGTCCTTCACACCCTTGGTGCAAATCAAGAAGTTCCCCGACATACCCGTCTCCACTCGAGAGGAAACAAGAGGGTCCCGCCCACATCCAGAGGAGTCCCGTTTCCGCCTCGTAGCTCGAGATGAGGGATCCTTTCCCTGCTTCGTCGGGAAAGAGTTCCCGGCGTTCCCGGCGCATCTCAAGAGGAGGACCTATCAACAGGAAAGGAGAGAGGAACTCCAGGGTCGTGCCACCATTCCAAGAGTCCCCCAGATGTCTCAGTCCATTCCAGAGGAACGTCTTTTCCCTTCACCGGCTCGTCTTTCACGCCGAGGATCGACTCACACCAAGGTGGCACGTGGCACAGCCCTGTGGGAAAGCCTCGTGGGAAAGCCTCGAGGGACAGCCTCGAGGGAAAGCCACAGATCCCTTGATCCACGTGACAGGAAGCGTGACACTATTGCTGCAGCTCGGGAGGAAAGTGCACGTGCATGCCCCCACTCGAGACGATGCCTGACTCCCCTGGGGAGTCTCAGAAGCACCCCAAGATCCATGGCAACACTGGAGAGGAACCCTCAGGTTCCGTCCCCGACTCCACACAAGGTCTTACTCCCCGGCATGGACGGGAGAGGAATCCCGAGAGTTCCCCTAGCAACTCGCATGGGGACTGGCCTTTCCTGAGGCCACCAGAGCGGGTCCCTGAGGTCCCCGTCGTAACTCGAGAAGACCTGCCACAACTCGAGAAAATCCAGGAGGTTCTCCCCTCCAGGCGAGATGAGGCCCATTTCCTCTGAGGCGTCTCGAGGCTGATCACACCTCACCTCAGGAACTTCGAAAGGGTCCTTCACACCCTTGGTGCAAATCAAGAAGTTCCCCGACATACCCGTCTCCACTCTAGAGAAATCACGAGGGTCCCGCCCACATCCAGAGGAGCCCCGTTTCCGCCTCGTAGCTCGAGATGAGGGATCCTTTCCCTGCTTCGTCGGGAAAGAGTTCCCGGCGTTCCCGTCGCATCTCAAGAGGAGGCCCTCTCAACAGGAACGGCGAGAGGAACTCCAGGGTCGTGCCACCATTCCAAGAGTCCCCCAGATGTCTCAGTCCATTCCAGAGGAATGTCTTTTCCCTTCACCGGCTCGTCTTTCACGACGAGGATCGACTCACACCAAGGTGGCACGTGGCACAGCCCTGTGGGAAAGCCTCGTGGGAAAGCCTCGAGGGAGAGCCTCGAGGGAAAGCCACAGATCCCTTGATCCACGTGACAGGAAGCGTGACACTACTGCTGCAGCTCTGGAGGAAAGTGCACGTGCATGCCCCAACTCGAGACGAGGCCTGACTCCCCTGGGGAGACTCAGAAGCACCCCAAGATCCATGGCAACACTGGAGAGGAATCCTCAGGTTCCGTCCCCGACCCCACTCAAGGTCTTAAGCCCCAGCATGGACGGGAGAGGAATCCCGAGATGGTCCCTAGCAACTCGCAAGGGGACTGGCCTTTACTGAGGCCACCAGAGTCGTTCCCTGAGGTCCCCGTCGTAACTCGAGGAGACCTGCCGCAACTCGAGAAAATCCAGGAGGCTCTCCCCTCCAGGCGAGATGAGGCCCATTTCCGCTGAGGCGTCTCGAGGCTGATCACACCTCACCTCTGGAACTTCAAAAGGGTCCCTCACACCCTTGGTGCAAATCAAGAAGTTCCCCGACATACCCGTCTCCACTCGAGAGGAATCACGAGGGTCCCGCCCACATCCAGAGGAGCCCCGTTTCGGCCTCGTAGCTCGAGATGAGGGATCCTTTCCCTGCTTCCTCGGGAAAGAGTTCCCGGTGTTCCCGTCGCATCTCAAGAGGAGGCCCTCTCAACAGGAACGGCGAGAGGAACTCCAGGGTCGTGCCACCATTCCAAGAGTCCCCCAGATGTCTCACTCCATTCCAGACGAACCTCTTTTCGCTTCACCAGCTCGTCTTTCACGCCGATGATCTACTCACACCAAGGTGGCACGTGGCACAGCCCTGTGGGAAAGCCTCGTGGGAAAGCCTCGAGGAACAGCCTCGAGGGAAAGCCGAAGATCCCTTGATCCAAGTGACAGGAGGCGTGACACTACTGCTGCAGCTTGGGAGGAAAGCACACGTGCATGCCCCCACTCGAGACGAGGCCTGACTCCCCTGGGGAGACTCAGAAGCACCCCAAGATCCATGGCAACACTGGAGAGGAATCCTCAGGTTCCGGCCCCGACTCCACACAAGGTCTTAGGCCCCGGCATGGACGGGAGAGGAATCCCGAGATGGCCCAGAGCAACTCGCATGGGGACTGGCCTTTCCTGAGGCCCCCAGAGCGGGTCCCTGAGGTCCCCGTTGTAACTCGAGAAGACCTGCCGCAACTCGAGAAAATTCAGGAGGTTCTCCCCTCCAGGCGAGATGAGGCCCATTTCCGCTGAGGCGTCTCGAGGCTGATCACACCTCACCTCTGGAACTTCGAAAGGGTCCTTCACACCCTTGGTGCAAATCAAGAAGTTCCCCGACATACCCGTCTCCACTCGAGAGGAAACAAGAGGGTCCCGCCCACATCCAGAGGAGTCCCGTTTCCGCCTCGTAGCTCGAGATGAGGGATCCTTTCCCTGCTTCGTCGGGAAAGAGTTCCCGGCGTTCCCGGCGCATCTCAAGAGGAGGACCTATCAACAGGAAAGGAGAGAGGAACTCCAGGGTCGTGCCACCATTCCAAGAGTCCCCCAGATATCTCAGTCCATTCCAGAGGAACCTCTTTTCCCTTCACCGGCTCGTCTTTCACGCCGAGGATCGACTCACACCAAGGTGGCACGTGGCACAACCCTGTGGGAAATCCTCGAAGGAAAGCCACAGATCCCTTGATCCAAGCGACAGGAAGCCTGACACTACTGCTGCAGCTCGAGAGGAAAGCGCACGTGCATGCCCCCACTCGAGACGAGGCCTGACTCCCCTGGGGAGACTCAGAAGCACCCCAAGATCCATGGCAACACTGGTGAGGAATCCTCAGGTTCCGGCCCCGACTCCACACAAGGTCTTAGGCCCCGGCATGGAAGGGAGAGGAATCCCGAGATGGGCCCTAGCAACTCGCACGGGGACTGGCCTTTCCTGAGGCCCCCAGAGCGGGTCCCTGAGGTCCCCGTCGTAACTCGAGAAGACCTGCCGCAACTCGAGAAAATCCAGGAGGTTCTCCCCTCCAGGCCAGATGAGGCCCATTTCCGCTGAGGCGTCTCGAGGCTCATCACACCTCACCTCTGGAACTTCGAAAGGGTCCTTCACACCCTTGGTGCAAATCAAGAAGTTCCCCGACATACCCGTCTCCCCTCGAAAGGAATCACGAGGGTCCCGCCCAAATCCAGAGGTGACCAGTTTTCGCCTCGTAGCTCGAGATGAGGGATCCCTTCCCTGCTTCGTCGGGAAAGAGTTCCCGGCGTTCCCGGCGCATCTCAAGAGGAGGCCCTCTCAACATGAACGGCGAGAGGAACTCCAGGGTCGTGCCGCCGTTCCAAGAGTCCCCCAGATGTCTCAGTCCATTCCAGAGGAACCTCTTTTCCCTTCACCGGCTCGTCTTTCACGCTGAGGGTCGACTCACACCAAGGTGGCACATGGCACAGCCCTGTGGGAAAGCCTCGTGGGAAAGCCTCGAGGGACAACCTCGAGGGAAAGCCACAGATCCCTTGATCCACGTGTCTGGTACCGTGACATTACTGCTGCAGCTCGGGAGGAAAGCGCACGTGCAAGCCCCCACTTGAGACGAGGCCTGACTCCCCTGGGGAGACTCAGAAGCACCCCAAGATCCATGACAACACTGGTGAGGAGTCCTCAGGTTCCGGCCCCGACTTCACACAAGGTCTTAGGCCCCGGCATGGACGGGAGAGGAATCCCGAGATGGCCCCTAGCAACTCGCACGGGGACTGGCCTTTCCTGAGGCCACCATAGCAGGTCCCTGAGGTCCCCGTCGTAACTCGAGAAGACCTGCCGCAACTCGAGAAAATCCAGGAGGTTCTCCCCTCCAGGCGAGATGAGGCCCATTTCCGCTGAGGCGTCTCGAGGCTGATCACACCTCACCTCTGGAACTTCGAAAGGGTCTTTCACACCCTTGGTGCAAATCAAGAAGTTCCCCGACATACCCGTCTCCCCTCGAGAGGAATCACGAGGGTCACGCCCACATCCAGAGGAGTCCCGTTTCCGCCTCGTAGCTCGAGATGAGGGATCCTTTCCCTGCTTCGTCGGGAAAGAGTTCCCGGCGTTCCCGGCGCATCTCAAGAGGAGGCCCTCTCAACATGAACGGCGAGAGGAACTCCAGGGTCGTGCCACCGTTCCAAGAGTCCCCCAGATGTCTCAGTCCATTCCAGAGGAACGTCTTTTCCCTTCACCGGCTCGTCTTTCACGCTGAGGGTCGACTCACACCAAGGTGGCACGTGGCACAGCCCTGTGGGAAAGCCTCGTGGGAAAGCCTCGAGGGACAGCCTCGAGGGAAAGCCGAAGATCCCTTGATCCAAGTGACAGGAGGCGTGACACTACTGCTGCAGCTTGGGAGGAAAGCGCACGTGCATGCCCCCACTCGAGACGAGGCCTGAATCCCCTGGGGAGACTCAGAAGCACCCCAAGATCCATGGCAACACTGGAGAGGAATCCTCAGGTTCCGGCCCCGACTCCACACAAGGTCTTAGGCCCCGGCATGGACGGGAGAGGAATCCCGAGATGGCCCCTAGCAACTCGCATGGGGACTGGCCTTTCCTGAGGCCCCCAGAGCGGGTCCCTGAGGTCCCCGTCGTAACTCGAGAAGACCTGCCGCAACTCGAGAAAATCCAGGAGGTTCTCCCCTCCAGGCGAGATGAGGCCCATTTCCGCTGAGGCGTCTCGAGGCTGATCACACCTCACCTCTGGAACTTCGAAAGGGTCCTTCACACCCTTGGTGCAAATCAAGAAGTTCCCCGACATACCCGTCTCCACTCGAGAGGAGACAAGAGGGTCCCGCCCACATCCAGAGGAGTCCCGTTTCCGCCTCGTAGCTCGAGATGAGGGATCCTTTCCCTGCTTCGTCGGGAAAGAGTTCCCGGCGTTCCCGGCGCATCTCAAGAGGAGGACCTATCAACAGGAAAGGAGAGAGGAACTCCAGGGTCGTGCCACCATTCCAAGAGTCCCCCAGATGTCTCAGTCCATTCCAGAGGAACCTCTTTTCCCTACTCCGGCTCGTCTTTCACGCCGAGGATCGAGTCACACCAAGGTGGCACGTGGCACAGCCCTGTGGGAAATCCTCGAGGGAAAGACACAGATCCCTTGATCCAAGTGACAGGAAGCCTGACACTACTGCTGCAGCTCGAGAGGAAAGCGCACGTGCATGCCCCCACTCGAGACGAGGCCTGACTCCCCTGGGGAGACTCAGAAGCACCCCAAGATCCATGGCAACACTGGAGAGGAATCCTCAGGTTCCGGCCCCGACTGCACACAAGGTCTTAGGCCCCGGCATGGACGGGAGAGGAATCCCGAGATGGCCCCTAGCAACTCGCATGGGGACTGGCCTTTCCTGAGGCCCCCAGAGCGGGTCCCTGAGGTCCCCGTCGTAACTCGAGAAGACCTGCCGCAACTCGAGAAAATCCAGGAGGTTCTCCCCTCCAGGCGAGATGAGGCCCATTTCCGCTGAGGCGTCTCGAGGCTGATCACACCTCACCTCTGGAACTTCGAAAGGGTCCTTCACACCCTTGGTGCAAATCAAGAAGTTCCCCGACATACCCGTCTCCACTCGAGAGGAAACAAGAGGGTCCCGCCCACATCCAGAGGAGTCCCGTTTCCGCCTCGTAGCTCGAGATGAGGGATCCTTTCCCTGCTTCGTCGGGAAAGAGTTCCCGGCGTTCCCGGCGCATCTCAAGAGGAGGACCTATCAACAGGAAAGGAGAGAGGAACTCCAGGGTCGTGCCACCATTCCAAGAGTCCCCCAGATGTCTCAGTCCATTCCAGAGGAACCTCTTTTCCCTTCTCCGGCTCGTCTTTCACGCCGAGGATCGAGTCACACCAAGGTGGCACGTGGCACAGCCCTGTGGGAAATCCTCGAGGGAAAGCCACAGATCCCTTGATCCAAGTGACAGGAAGCCTGACACTACTGCTGCAGCTCGAGAGGAAAGCGCACGTGCATGCCCCCACTCGAGACGAGGCCTGACTCCCCTGGGGAGACTCAGAAGCACCCCAAGATCCATGGCAACACTGGAGAGGAATCCTCAGGTTCCGGCCCCGACTCCACACAAGGTCTTAGGCCCCGGCATGGACGGGAGAGGAATCCCGAGATGGCCCCTAGCAAATCGCATGGGGACTGGCCTTTCCTGAGGCCCCCAGAGCGGGTCCCTGAGGTCCCCGTCGTAACTCGAGAAGACCTGCCGCAACTCGAGAAAATCCAGGAGGTTCTCCCCTCCAGGCGAGATGAGGCCCATTTCCGCTGAGGCGTCTCGAGGCTGATCACACCTCACCTCTGGAACTTCGAAAGGGTCCTTCACACCCTTGGTGCAAATCAAGACGTTCCCCGACATACCCGTCTCCACTCGAGAGGAAACAAGAGGGTCGCGCCCACATCCAGAGGAGTCCCGTTTCCGCCTCGTAGCTCGAGATGAGGGATCCTTTCCCTGCTTCGTCGGGAAAGAGTTCCCGGCGTTCCCGGCGCATCTCAAGAGGAGGACCTATCAACAGGAAAGGAGAGAGGAACTCCAGGGTCGTGCCACCATTCCAAGAGTCCCCCAGATGTCTCAGTCCATTCCAGAGGAACCTCTTTTCCCTTCTCCGGCTCGTCTTTCACGCCGAGGATCGAGTCACACCAAGGTGGCACGTGGCACAGCCCTGTGGGAAATCCTCGAGGGAAAGCCACAGATCCCTTGATCCAAGTGACAGGAAGCCTGACACTACTGCTGCAGCTCGAGAGGAAAGCGCACGTGCATGCCCCCACTCGAGACGAGGCCTGACTCCCCTGGGGAGACTCAGAAGCACCCCAAGATCCATGGCAACACTGGTGAGGAATCCTCAGGTTCCGGCCCCGACTCCAAACAAGGTCTTAGGCCCCGGCATGGACGGGAGAGGAATCCCGAGATGGCCCCTAGCAACTCGCATGGGGACTGGCCTTTCCTGAGGCCCCCAGAGCGGGTCCCTGAGGTCCCCGTCGTAACTCGAGAAGACCTGCCGCAACTCGAGAAAATCCAGCAGGTTCTCCCCTCCAGGCGAGATGAGGCCCATTTCCGCTGAGGCGTCTCGAGGCTGATCACACCTCACCTCTGAAACTTCGAAAGGGTCCTTCACACCCTTGGTGCAAATCAAGAAGTTCCCCGACATACCCGTCTCCACTAGAGAGGAAACAAGAGGGTCCCGCCCACATCCAGAGGAGTCCCGTTTCCGCCTCGTAGCTCGAGATGAGGGATCCTTTCCCTGCTTCGTCGGGAAAGAGTTCCCGGCGTTCCCGGGGCATCTCAAGAGGAGGACCTATCAACAGGAAAGGAGAGAGGAACTCCAGGGTCGTGCCACCATTCCAAGAGTCCCCCAGATGTCTCAGTCCATTCCAGAGGAACCTCTTTTCCCTTCTCCGGCTCGTCTTTCACGCCGAGGATCGAGTCACACCAAGGTGGCACGTGGCACAGCCCTGTGGGAAATCCTCGAGGGAAAGCCACAGATCCCTTGATCCAAGTGACAGGAAGCCTGACACTACTGCTGCAGCTCGAGAGGAAAGCGCACCTGCATGCCCCCACTCGAGACGAGGCCTGACTCCCCTGGGGAGACTCAGAAGCACCCCAAGATCCATGGCAACACTGGTGAGGAATCCTCAGGTTCCGGCCCCGACTCCACACAAGGTCTTAGGCCCCGGCATGGAAGGGAGAGGAATCCCGAGATGGCCCCTAGCAACTCGCACGGGGACTGGCCTTTCCTGAGGCCACCATAGCAGGTCCCTGAGGTCCCCGTCGTAACTCGAGAAGACCTGCCGCAACTCGAGAAAATCCAGGAGGTTCTGCCCTCCAGGCGAGATGAGGCCCATTTCCGCTGAGGCGTCTCGAGTCTGATCACACCTCACCTCTGGAACTTCGAAAGGGTCCTTCACACCCTTGGTGCAAATCAAGAAGTTCCCCGACATACCCGTCTCCCCTCGAAAGGAATCACGAGGGTCCCGCCCAAATCCAGAGGTGCCCAGTTTTCGCCTCGTAGCTCGAGATGAGGGATCCCTTCCCTGCTTCGTCGTGAAAGAGTTCCCGGCGTTCCCGGCGCATCTCAAGAGGAGGCCCTCTCAACAGGAACGGCGAGAGGAAATCCAGGGTCGTGCCACCATTCCAGGAGTCCCCCAGATGTCTCAGTCCATTGCAGAGGAACCTCTTTTCGCTTCACCGGCTCGTCTTTCACGCCGAGGATCGACTCCCACCAAGGTGGCACGTGGCACGGCCCTGTGGGTAAGCCTCGTGGGAAAGCCTCGAGGGACAGCCTCGAGGGAAAGCCACAGATCCCTTCATCCACGTGACAGGAAGCGTGACACTACTGCTGCAGCTAGGGAGGAAAGCGCACGTGCATGCCCCCACTCTAGACGAGGCCTGACTCCCCTGGGGAGACTCAGAAGCACCCCAAGATCCATGGCAACACTGGAGAGAAATCCCCAGGTTCCGGCCCCGACTCCACACAATGTTTTAGGCCCCGGCATGGACGGGAGAGGAATCCCGAGATGGCCCCTAGCAACTCGCATGGGGACTGGCGTTTCCTGAGGCCACCAGAGCGGGTCCTTGAGGTCTCCGTCGTAACTCTAGAAGACCTGACGCAACTCGAGAAAATCCAGGAGGTTCTCCCCTCCAGGCGAGATGAGGCCCATTTCCGCTGAGGCGTCTCGAGGCTGATCACACCTCACCTCTGGAACTTCGAAAGGGTCCTTCACACCCTTGGTGCAAATCAAGAAGTTCCCCGACATACCCGTCTCCACTCGAGAGGAAACACGAGGGTCCCGCCCACATCCAGAGGAGCCCCGATTCCGCCTCGTAGCTCGAGATGAGGGATCGTTTCCCTGCTTCGTCGGGAAAGAGTTCCCGGCGTTCCCGTCGCATCTCAAGAGGAGGCCCTCTCAAAGGAATGGCGAGAGGAACTCCAGGTTCGTGTCACCATTCCAAGAATCCCCCAGATGTCTCAGTATATTCCTGAGGAACCTCTTTTCCCTTCACCGGCTCGTCTTTCACGCCGAGGATCGACTCCCACCAAGGTGGCACGTGGCACAGCCCTGTGGGAAAGCCTCGTGGGAAAGCCTCGAGGGAGAGCCTCGAGGGAAAGACACAGATCCCTTCATCCACGTGTCAGGATGCGTGACACTACTGCTGCAGCTCGGTAGGAAAGTGCACGTGCATGCCCCCACTCGAGACGAGGCCTGACTCCCCTGGGGAGACTCAGAAGCACCCCAAGATCCATGGCAACACTGGAGACGAATCCTCAGGTTCCGGTCCCGAATCCACACAAGGACTGAAGCCCCGGCATGGACGGGAGAGGAATCCCGAGAGGTCCCCTAGCAACTCGCATGGGGACTGGCCTTTCCTGAGGCCACCAGAGCGGATCCCTGAGGTCCCCGTCGTAACTCGAGAAGACCTGCCGCAACTCGAGAAAATCCAGGAGGTTCTCCCCTCCAGGCGAGATGAGGCCCATTTCCGCTGAGGCGTCTCGAGGCTGATCACACCTCACCTCTGGAACTTCGAAAGGGTCCTTCACACCCTTGGTGCAAATCAAGAAGTTCCCCGACATACCCGTCTCCACTCGAGAGAAATCACGAGGGTTCCGCCCACATCCAGAGGAGCCCCGTTTCCGCCTCGTAGATCGAGATGAGGGATCCTTTCCCTGCTTCGTCGTGAAAGAGTTCCCGGCGTTCCCGTCGCATCTCAAGAGGAGGCCCTCTCAACAGGAACGGCGAGAGGAACTCCAGGGTCGTGCCACCATTGCAAGAGTCCCCCAGATGTCTCAGTCCATTCCAGAGGAACGTCTTTTCCATTCACCGGCTCGTCTTTCACGCCGAGGATAGACTCACACCAAGGTGGCACGTGGCACAGCCCTGTGGGAAAGCCTCGTGGGAAAGCCTCGAGGGACAGCCTCGAGGGAAAGCCACAGATCCCTTGATCCACGTGACACGAAGCGTGACACTACTGCTGCAGCACGGGAGGAAAGTGCACGTGCATGCCCCCACTCGAGACGAGGCCTGACTCCCCTGGGGAGACTCAGAAGCTCCCCAACATCCATGGTAACACTGGAGAGGAATCCTAAGGTCCCGTCCCCGACTCCACACAAGGTCTTATGCACCGGCATGGACGAGAGAGGAATCCCGAGAATCCCCCTAGCAACTCGCATGGGGACTGGCATATCCTGAGGCCACCAGAGCGGGTCCCTGGGGTCCCCGTCGTAACACGAGAAGACCTGCCGCAACTAGAGAAAATCCAGGAGGTTCTCCCCTCCAGGCGAGATGAGGCCCATTTCCACTGAGGCGTCTCGAGGCTGATCACACCTCACCTCTGGAACTTCGAAAGGGTCCTTCACACCCTTGGTGCAAATCAAGAAGTTCCCCGACATACCCGTCTCCACTCGAGAGAAATCACGAGGGTTCCGCCCACATCCAGAGGAGCCCCGTTTCCGCCTCGTAGCTCGAGATGAGGGATCCTTTCCCTGCTTCGTCGTGAAAGAGTTCCCGGCGTTCCCGTCGCATCTCAAGAGAAGGCCCTCTCAACAGGAACGGCGAGAGGAACTCCAG
This sequence comes from Budorcas taxicolor, assembly GCF_023091745.1. Taxonomy (NCBI): domain Eukaryota; kingdom Metazoa; phylum Chordata; class Mammalia; order Artiodactyla; family Bovidae; genus Budorcas; species Budorcas taxicolor. The sequence continues at coordinate 572,779 of NC_068916.1, forward strand.
GGTCGTGCCACCATTCCAAGAGTCCCCCAGATGTCTCAGTCCATTCCAGAGGAACGTCTTTTCCATTCACCGGCTCGTCTTTCACGCCGAGGATAGACTCACACCAAGGTGGCACGTGAAACAGCCCTGTGGGAAAGCCTCGTGGGAAAGCCTCGAGGGACAGCCTCGAGGGAAAGCCACAGATCCCTTGATCCACGTGACAGGAAGCGTGACACTACTGCTGCAGCCCGGGAGGAAAGTGCACGTGCATGCCCCCACTCGAGACGAGGCCTGACTGCCCTGGGGACACTCAGATGCTCCCCAACATCCATGGCAACACTGGAGAAGAATCCTAAGGTCCCGTCCCCGACTCCACACAAGGTCTTATGCACCGGCATGGACGAGAGAGGAATCCCGAGAATCCCCCTAGCAACTCGCATGGGGACTGGCATTTCCTGAGGCCACCAGAGCGAGTCCCTGGGGTCCCCGTCGTAACACGAGAAGACCTGCCGCAACTCGAGAAAATCCAGGAGGTTCTCCCCTCCAGGCGAGATGAGGCCCATTTCCGCTGAGGCGTCTCGAGGCTGATCACACCTCACCTCTGGAACTTCGAAAGAGTCCTTCACACCCTTGCTGCAAATCAAGAAGTTCCCCGACATACCCCTCTCCACTCGAGAGGAAACACGAGGTCCCGCCCACATCCAGAGGAGCCCCGTTTCCGCCTCGTAGCTCGAGATAAGGGATCCTATCTCTGCTTCGTCGGAAAACAGTTCCCGGCGTTCCCGTCGCATCTCAACAGGAGGCCCTCTCAACAGGAACGGCGAGAGGAACTCCAGGGTCGCGCCACCATTCCAAGAGTCCCCCAGATGTCTCAGTCCATTCCAGAGGAACGTCTTTTCCATTCACCGGCTCGTGTTTCATGCCGAGGATCGACTCACACCAAGGTGGCACGTGGCACAGCCCTGTGGGAAAGCCTTGTGGGAAAGCCGCGAGGGACAGCCTCGAGGGAAAGCCACAGATCCCTTGATCCACGTGACAGGAAGCGGGACACTACTGCTGCAGCTCGGGAGGAAAGCACACGTGCATGCCCCACTCGAGACGATGCTGACTCCCCTGGGGAGACTCAGAAGCACCCCAAGATCCATGGCAACACTGGAGAGGAACCCTCAGGTTCCGTCCCCGACTCCACACAAGGTCTTACACCCCGGCATGGACGGGAGAGGAATCCCGAGAGGTCCCCTAGCAACTCGCATGGGGACTGGCCTTTCCTGAGTCCACCAGAGCGGGTCCCTGAGGTCCCCGTCGTAACTCCAGAAGACCTGCCGCAACTCGAGAAAATCCAGGAGGTTCTCCCCTCCAGGCGAGATGAGGCCCATTTCCGCTGAGGCGTCACGAGGCTGATCACACCTCACCTCTGGAACTTCGAAAGGGTCCTTCACACCCTTGGTGCAAATCAAGAAGTTCCCCGACATACCCGTCTCCACTCGAGAGAAATCACGAGGGTCCCGCCCACATCCAGAGGAGCCCCGTTTCCGCCTCGTAGCTCGAGATGAGGGATCCTTTCCCTGCTTCGTCGGGAAAGAGTTCCCGGCATTCCCGTCGTATCTCAAGAGGAGGCCCTCTCAACAGGAACGGCGAGACGAACTCCAGGCTGGTGCCACCATTCCAAGAGTCCCCCAGATGTCTCAGTCCATTCCAGAGGAACGTCTTTTCCCTTCACCGGCTCGTCTCTCACGCCGAGGATCGACTCACACCAAGGTGGCACGTGGCACAGCCCTGTGGGAAAGCCTCGTGGGAAAGCCTCGAGGAAAAGCCTCGAGGGAAAGCCAGAGATCCCTTGATCCACGTGACAGGAAGCGTGACACTGCTGCTGCAGCACGGGAGGAAACCGCACGTGAATGTCCGCACTGGAGACGAGGCCTGCCTCCCCTGGGGAGACTCAGAAGTACCCCAAGATCCATGGCAACACAGGAGAGGAATCCTCAGGTTCCGGCCCCGACTCCACACAAGGTCTTAGGCCCCGGCATGGACGGGAGAGGAATCCCGAGAGGTCGCCTAGCAACTCGCATGGGGACTGGCCTTTTCTGAGGCCACCAGAGCGGGTCCCTGAGGTCCCCGCCGTAACTCGAGAAAACCTGCCGCAACTCGAGGAAATCCCTGGAGGTTCTCCCCTCCAAGCGAGATGAGGCCCATTTCCGCTGAGGCGTCTCGAGGTGATCACACCTCACCTCTGAAACTTCGAAAGGGTCCTTCACACCCTTGGTGCAAATCAAGAAGTTCCCGACGTAGCCGTCTCCACTCGAGAGGAAAGACGAGGGTCCCACCCACATCCAGAGGAGACCCGTTTCCGCCTCGTATCTCGAGATGAGGGATCCTATCCCTGCTTCGTCGGGAAAGAGTTCCCGGCGTTCCCGTCGCATCTCAAGAGGAGGCCTTCTCAACAGGAACGGCGAGAGGAACTCCAGGGTCGTGCCACCATTCCAAGAGTCCCCCAGATGTCTCAGTCCATACCAGAGGAACCTCATTTCCCTTCACCGGTTCGTCTTTCACGCCGAGGATCGACTCACACCAAGGTGGCACGTGGCACAGCCCTGTGGGAAAGCCTCGTGGGAAAGCCTCGACGTCCAGCCTCGAGGGAAAGCCACAGATCCCTTGATCCACGTGACAATAAGCGTGACACTACTGCTGCACCTCGGGAGGAAAGCGCACGTGCATGCCCCCACTCGAGACGAGGCCTGACTCCCCTGGGGACACTCAGAAGCACCCCAAGATCCATGGCAACACTGGAGAGGAATCCTCAGGTTCCGGCCCCGACTCCCCACAAGGACTGAGGCCCCGGCATGGACGGGAGAGGAATCCCGAGAGGTCCCCTAGCAACTCGCATGGGGACTGGCCTTTCCTGAGGCCACCAGAGCGGGTCCCTGAGGTCCCCGTCGTAACTCGAGAAGACCTACCGCAACTCGAGAAAATCCAGGAGGTTCTCCCCTCCAGGCGAGATGAGGCCCTTTTCCGCTGAGGCGCCTCGAGGCTGATCACACCTCACCTCTGGAACTTCGAAAGGCTCCTTCACACCCTTGGTTCAAATCAGGAAGTTCCCCGACATACCCGTCTCCACTGGAGAGGAAACACGAGGGTCCCGCCCACATCCAGAGGAGTCCCGTTTCCGACTAGTAGCTCGAGATGAGGGATCCTTTCCCTGCTTCGTCAGGAACTAGTTCCCGGCGTTCCTGTTGCATCTCAAGAGGAGGCCCTCTCAACAGTAACGGCGAGAGGAACTCCAGGGTCGTGCCACCAGTTCAAGAGTCCCCCAGATGTCTCAGTCCATTCCAGAGGAACCTCTTTTCCCTTCACCGGCTCGGCTTTCAGGCCGAGGATAGACTCACACCAAGGTGGCACGTGGCACAGCCCTGTGGGAAAGCCTCGTGGGAAAGCCTCAACGGCCAGCCTCGAGGGAAAGCCAAATATCCCTTGATCCACGAGACAGGAAGCGTGACACTACTGCTGCACCTCGGGAGGAAAGCGCACGTGCATGCCCCCACTCGAGACGAGGCCTGACTCCCCTGGGGAGACTCAGAAGCACCCCAAGATCCATGGCAACACTGGAGAGGAATCCTCAGGTTCCAGCCCCGACTCCACACAAGGTCTTAGGCCCCGGCATGGACGGGAGAGGAATCCCGAGATGGCTCCTAGAAACTCGCATGGGGACTGGCCTTTCCTGAGGCCACCAGAGCGGGTCCCTGTGGTCCCCGTCTTAACTCGAGAAGACCTGCCGCAACTCGAGAAAATCCAGGAGGTTCTCCCCTCCAGGCGAGATGAGGCCCATTTCCGCTGAGGCGTCTCGAGGCCGATCACACCTAAGCTCTGGAACTTCAAAAGGGTCCTTCACACCCTTGGTGCAAATCAAGAAGTTCCCCGACATACCCGTCTCCACTCGAGAGGAATCACGAGGGTCCCGCCCACATCCAGAGGAGACCCGTTTCTGCCTCGTATCTCGAGATGAGGGATCCTATCCCTGCTTCTTCGGGAAAGAGTTCCCGGCCTTCCCGTCGCATCTCAAGAGGAGGCCCTCTCAACAGGAACGGCGAGAGGAACTCCAGGGTCGTGCCACCATCCAAGAGTTCCCCAGAAGTCTCAATCCATTCCAGAGGAACCTCTTTTCCCTTCACCGGCTCGTCGTTCACGCCGAGGATCGACTCACACCAAGGTGGCACATAGCACAGCCCAGTGGGAAAGCTTCGTGGGAAAGCCTCGAGCGAAAGCCTCGAGGGAAAGCCACAGATCCCTTGATCCACGTGACAGGAAGCGTGACACTACTGCTGAAGCACGGGAGGAAACCGCACGTGCATGTTCGCACTCGAGACGAGGCCTGACTCCCCTGGGGAGACTCAGAAGCACCCCAAGATCCATGGCAACACTGGAGAGGAATCCTCAGGTTCCGGCCCCGACTCCACACAAGGTCTTAGGCCACGGCATGGACGGGAGAGGAATCCCGACATTGCCCTTAGCAACTCGCATGGGGAATGGCGTTTCCTGAGGCCAACAGAGCGGGCCCTGAGGTCCCCGTCGTAACTCGAGAAGACCTGCCACAACTCGAGAAAATCCAGGAGGTTCTCCCCTCCAGGCGAGATGAGGCCCATTTCCGCTGAGGCGTCTCGAGGCCGATTACACCTCAGCTCTGGAAATTCAAAAGGGTCCTTCTCACCCTTGGTGCAAATCAAGAAGTTGCCCGACATACCCGTCTCCACTCGAGAGGAAACACGAGGGTCCCGCCCACATCCAGAGGAGCCCCGTTTCCGCCTCGTATCTCGAGATGAGGGATCCTATCCCTGCTTCGTCGGGATAGAGTTCCCGGCGTTCCCGTTGCATCTGAAGAGGAGGCCCTGTCAACAGGAACGGCGAGAGGAACTCCAGGGTCGTGCCACCAGTTCAAGAGTCCACCAGATGTCTCAGTCCATTCCAAAGGAACCTCTCTTCGCTTCACCGGCTCGTCTTTCAGGCCGAGGATCGACTCACACCAAGGTGGCACGTGGCACAGCCCTGTGGGAAAGCCTCGTGGGAAAGCCTCGAGCGAAAGCCTCGAGGGAAAGCCAAATATCCCTTGTTCCACGAGACAGGAAGCGTGACACTACTGCTGAGGCACGGGAGGAAACCGCACGTGCATGTTCGCACTCGAGACGAGGCCTGACTCCCCTGGGGAGACTCAGAAGCACCCCAAGATCCATGGCAACACTGGAGAGGAATCCTCAGGTTCCGGCCCCGACTCCACACAAGGTCTTAGGCCCCGGCATGGACGGGAGAGGAATCCCGACATGGCCCTTAGCAACTCGCATGGGGACTGGCCTTTCCTGAGGCCACCAGAGCGGGTACCTGAGGTCCCCGTCGTAACTCGAGAAGACCTGCCGCAACTCGAGAAAATCCAGGAGGTTCTCCCCTCCAGGCGAGATGAGGCCCATTTCCGCTGAGGCGTCTCGATCCCGATCACACCTCAGCTCTGGAACTTCAAAAGGGTCCTTCACACCCTTGGTGCAAATCAAGAAGTTCCCCGACATACCCGTCTCCACTCGAGAGGAAACACGAGGGTCCCGCCCACATCCAGAGGAGACCCGTTTCCGCCTCGTATCTCGAGATGAGGGATCCTATCCCTGCTTCGTCGGGAAAGAGTTCCCGGCCTTCCCGTCGCATCTCAAGAGGAGGCCCTCTCAACAGGAATGGCGAGAGGAACTCCAGGGTCGTGCCACCATTCCAAGAGTCCCCCAGATGTCTCAGTCCATACCAGAGGAACCTCATTTCCCTTCACCGGCTCGTCTTTCACGCCTAGGATCGACTCACAACAAGGTGGCACATGGCACAGCCCTGTGGGGAAGCCTCGTGGGAAAGCCTCGAGGGACAGCCTCGAGGGAAAGCCACAGATCCCTTGATCCACGTGACAGGAAGCGTGACACTACTGCTGTAGCTCGGGAGGAAAGCGCACGTGCATGCCCCCACTCGAGACGAGGCCTGACTCCCCTGGGGAGACTCAGAAGCAACCCAAGATCCATGGCAACACTGGAGAGGAATCCTCAGGTTCCGGCCCCGACTCCCCACAAGGACTGAGGTCCCGGCATGGACGGGAGAGGAATCCCGAGAGGTCCCCTAGCAACTCGCATGGGGACTGGCCTTTCCTGAGGCCACCAGAGCGGGTCCCTGAGGTCCCCGTCGTAACTCCAGAAGACCTGCCGCAACTCGAGGAAATCCAGGAGGTTCTGCCCTCCAGGCGAGATGAGGCCCTTTTCCGCTGAGGCGTCTCGAGGCTGATCACACCTCACCTCTGGAACTTCGAAAGGGTACTTCAAACCCTTGGTGCAAATCAAGAAGTTCCCCGACATACCCGTCTCCACTCGTGAGGAACACGGGGGACCCGCCCACATCCAGAGGAGCCCCGTTTCCGCCTCGTAGCTCGAGATGAGGGATCCTTTCCCTGCTTCGTCGGGAAAGATTTCCCGGCGTTCCCGTCGCATCTCAAGAGGAGGCCCTGTCAACAGGAACGGCGAGAGGAACTCCAGGGTCGTGCCACCATTCCAAGAGTCCCCCAGATGTCTCAGTCCATTACAGAGGAACCTCTTTTCCCTTCACCGGCTCGTCTTTCAGGCCGAGGATCGACTCACACCAAGGTGGCACGTGGCACAGCCCTGTGGGAAAGCCTCGTGGGAAAGCCTCGACGGCCAGCCTCGAGGGAAAGCCAAATATCCCTTGATTCACGTGACAGGAAGCGTGACACTACTGCTGAGGCACGGGAGGAAACCGCACGTGCATGTTCGCACTCGAGACGAGGCCTGACTCCCCTGGGGAGACTCAAAAGCACCCCAAGATCCATGGCAACACTGGAGAGGAATCCTCAGGTTCCGGCCCCGACTCCACACAAGGTCTTAGGCCCCGGCATGAACGGGAGAGGAATCCCGACATGGCCCTTAGCATCTCGCATGGGGACTGGCCTTTCCTGAGGCCACCAGAGCGGGTCCCTGAGGTCCCCGTCGTAACTCGAGAAGACCTGCCGCAACTCGAGAAAATACAGGAGGTTCTCCCCTCCAGGCGAGATGAGGCCCATTTCCGCTGAGGCGTCTCGAGCCCGATCACACCTCAGCTCTGGAACTTCAAAAGGGTCCTACACACCCTTGGTGCAAATCAAGAAGTTCCCCGACATACCCGTCTCCACTCGAGAGGAAACACGAGGGTCCCGCCCACATCCAGAGGAGACCCGTTTCCGCCTCGTATCTCGAGATGAGGGATCCTATCCCTGCTTCGTCGGGAAAGAGTTCCCGGCCTTCCCGTCGCATCTCAAGAGGAGGCCCTCTCAACAGGAATGGCGAGAGGAACTCCAGGGTCGTGCCACCATTCCAAGAGTCCCCCAGATGTATCAGTCCATACCAGAGGAACCTCATTTCCCTTCACCGGCTCGTCTTTCACGCCTAGGATCGACTCACAACAAGGTGGCACGTGGCACAGCCCTGTGGGGAAGCCTCGTGGGAAAGCCTCGAGGGACAGCCTCGAGGGAAAGCCACAGATTCCTTGATCCACGTGACAGGAAGCGTGACACTACTGCTGCAGCTCGGGAGGAAAGCGCACGTGCATGCCCCCACTCGAGACGAGGCCTGACTCCCCTGGGGAGACTCAGAAGCAACCCAAGATCCATGGCAACACTGGAGAGGAATCCTCAGGTTCCGGCCCCGACTCCCCACAAGGACTGAGGTCCCGGCATGGACGGGAGAGGAATCCCGAGAGGTCCCCTAGCAACTCGCATGGGGACTGGCCTTTCCTGAGGCCACCAGAGCGGGTCCCTGAGGTCCCCGTCGTAACTCCAGAAGACCTGCCGCAACTCGAGAAAATCCAGGAGGTTCTGCCCTCCAGGCGAGATGAGGACCTTTTCCGCTGAGGCGTCTCGAGGCTGATCACACCTCACCTCTGGAACTTCGAAAGGGTACTTCAAACCCTTGGTGCAAATCAAGAAGTTCCCCGACATACCCGTCTCCACTCGTGAGGAACACGAGGGACCCGCCCACATCCAGAGGAGCCCCGTTTCCGCCTCGTAGCTCGAGATGAGGGATCCTTTCCCTGCTTCGTCGGGAAAGATTTCCCGGCGTTCCCGTCGCATCTCAAGAGGAGGCCCTGTCAACAGGAACGGCGAGAGGAACTCCAGGGTCGTGCCACCATTCCAAGAGTCCCCCAGATGTCTCAGTACATTCCAGAGGAACCTCTTTTCCCTTCACCGGCTCGTCTTTCAGGCCGAGGATCGACTCACACCAAGGTGGCACGTGGCACAGCCCTGTGGGAAAGCCTCGTGGGAAAGCCTCGACGGCCAGCCTCGAGGGAAAGCCAAATATCCCTTGATCCACGTGACAGGAAGCGTGACACTACTGCTGCAGCTCGGGAGGAAAGCGCACGTGCATGCCCCCACTCGAGACGAGGCCTGACTCCCCTGGGGAGACTCAGAAGCACCCCAAGATCCATGGCAACACTGGAGAGGAATCCTCAGGTTCCAGCCCCGACTCCACACAAGGGCTTAGGCCCCGGCATGGACGGGAGAGGAATCCCGAGATGGCTCCTAGAAACTCGCATGGGGACTGGCCTTTCCTGAGGCCACCAGAGCGGGTCCCTGTGGTCCCCGTCTTAACTCGAGAAGACCTGCCGCAACTCGAGAAAATCCAGGAGGTTCTCCCCTCCAGGCGAGATGAGGCCCTTTTCCGCTGAGGCGTCTCGAGGCTGATCACACCTCACCTCTAGAACTTCGAAAGGGTCCTTCACACCCTTGGTGCAAATCAAGAAGTTCCCCGACATACCCGTCTCCACTCGAGAGGAAACACGAGGGACCCGCCCACATCCAGAGGAGCCCCGTTTCCGCCTCGTAGCTCGAGATGAGGGATCCTTTCCCTGCTTCGTCGGGAAAGATTTCCCGGCGTTCCCGTCGCATCTCAAGAGGAGGCCCTCTCAACAGGAACGGCGAGAGGAACTCCAGGGTCGTGCCACCATCCAAGAGTCCCCCAGATGTCTCAGTCCATTCCAGAGGAATCTTTTTTCCCTTCACCGGCTCGTCGTTCACGCCGAGGATCGACTCACACCAAGGTGGCACGTGGCACAGCCCTGTGGGAAAGCCTCGTGGGAAAGCCTCGAGCGAAAGCCTCGAGGGAAAGCCACAGATCCCTTGATCCACGTGACAGGAAGTGTGACACTGCTGCTGCAGCACGGGAGGAAACCGCACGTGAATGTCTGCACTGGAGACGAGGCCTGACTCCCCTTGGGAGACTCAGAGGCACCCCAAGATCCATGGCAACACATGAGAGGAATCCTCAGGTACCGGCCCCGACTCCACACAAGGTCTTAGGCCCCGGCATGGACGGGAAAGGAATCCCGAGATGGCCCTTAGCAACTCGCATGGAGACTGGCCTTTCCTGAGGCCACCAGAGCGGGTCCCTGGGGTTCCCGTCGTACCTCGAGAAGACCTGCCGCAACTCGAGAAAATCCAGGAGGTTCTCCCCTCCAGGCGAGATGAGGCCCATTTCCGCTGAGGCGTCTCGAGCCCGATCACACCTCAGCTCTGGAACTTCAAAAGGGTCCTTCACACCCTTGGTGCAAATCAAGAAGTTCCCCGACATACCCGTCTCCACTCGAGAGGAAACACGAGGGTCCCGCCCACATCCAGGGGAGACCCGTTTCAGCCTCGTATCTCGAGATGAGGGATCCTATCCCTGCTTCGTCGGGAAAGAGTTCCCGGCCTTCCCGTCGCATCTCAAGAGGAGGCCCTCTCAACAGGAATGGCGAGAGGAACTCCAGGGTCGTGCCACCATTCCAAGAGTCCCCCAGATGTCTCAGTCCATACCAGAGGAACCTCATTTCCCTTCACCGGCTCGTCTTTCACGCCTAGGATCGACTCACAACAAGGTGGCACGTGGCACAGCCCTGTGGGGAAGCCTCGTGGGAAAGCCTCGAGGGACAGCCTCGAGGGAAAGCCACAGATCCCTTGATCCACGTGACAGGAAGCGTGACACTACTGCTGCAGCTCGGGAGGAAAGCGCACGTGCATGCCCCCACTCGAGACGAGGCCTGACTCCCCTGGGGAGACTCAGAAGCAACCCAAGATCCATGGCAACACTGGAGAGGAATCCTCAGGTTCCGGCCCCGACTCCCCACAAGGACTGAGGTCCCGGCATGGACGGGAGAGGAATCCCGAGAGGTCCCCTAGCAACTCGCATGGGGACTGGCCTTTCCTGAGGCCACCAGAGCGGGTCCCTGAGGTCCCCGTCGTAACTCGAGAAGACCTGCCGCAACTCGAGAAAATCCAGGAGGTTCTGCCCTCCAGGCGAGATGAGGCCCTTTTCCGCTGAGGCGTCTCGAGGCTGATCACACCTCACCTCTGGAACTTCGAAAGGGTACTTCAAACCCTTGGTGCAAATCAAGAAGTTCCCCGACATACCCGTCTCCACTCGTGAGGAACACGAGGGACCCGCCCACATCCAGAGGAGCCCCGTTTCCGCCTCGTAGCTCGAGATGAGGGATCCTTTCCCTGCTTCGTCGGGAAAGATTTCCCGGCGTTCCCGTCGCATCTCAAGAGGAGGCCCTGTCAACAGGAACGGCGAGAGGAACTCCAGGGTCGTGCCACCATTCCAAGAGTCCCCCAGATGTCTCAGTCCATTCCAGAGGAACCTCTTTTCCCTTCACCGGCTCGTCTTTCAGGCCGAGGATCGACTCACACCAAGGTGGCACGTGGCACAGCCCTGTGGGAAAGCCTCGTGGGAAAGCCTCGACGGCCAGCCTCGAGGGAAAGCCAAATATCCCTTGATCCACGTGACAGGAAGCGTGACACTACTGCTGCAGCTCGGGAGGAAAGCGCACGTGCATGCCCCCACTCGAGACGAGGCCTGACTCCCCTGGGGAGACTCAGAAGCACCCCAAGATCCATGGCAACACTGGAGAGGAATCCTCAGGTTCCAGCCCCGACTCCACACAAGGTCTTAGGCCCCGGCATGGACGGGAGAGGAATCCCGAGATGGCTCCTAGAAACTCGCATGGGGACTGGCCTTTCCTGAGGCCACCAGAGCGGGTCCCTGTGGTCCCCGTCTTAACTCGAGAAGACCTGCCGCAACTCGAGAAAATCCAGGAGGTTCTCCCCTCCAGGCGAGATGAGGCCCTTTTCCGCTGAGGCGTCTCGAGGCTGATCACACCTCACCTCTGGAACTTCGAAAGGGTCCTTCACACCCTTGGTGCAAATCAAGAAGTTCCCCGACATACCCGTCTCCACTCGAGAGGAAACACGAGGGACCCGCCCACATCCAGAGGAGCCCCGTTTCCGCCTCGTAGCTCGAGATGAGGGATCCTTTCCCTGCTTCGTCGGGAAAGATTTCCCGGCGTTCCCGTCGCATCTCAAGAGGAGGCCCTGTCAACAGGAACGGCGAGAGGAACTCCAGGGTCGTGCCACCATCCAAGAGTCCCCCAGATGTCTCAGTCCATTCCAGAGGAATCTCTTTTCCCTTCACCGGCTCGTCGTTCACGCCGAGGATCGACTCACACCAAGGTGGCACGTGGCACAGCCCTGTGGGAAAGCCTCGTGGGAAAGCCTCGAGCGAAAGCCTCGAGGGAAAGCCACAGATCCCTTGATCCACGTGACAGGAAGCGTGACACTACTGCTGAAGCATGGGAGGAAACCGCACGTGCATGTTCGCACTCGAGACGAGGCCTGACTTCCCTGGGGAGACTCAGAAGCACCCCAAGATCCATGGAAACACTGGAGAGGAATCCTCAGGTTCCGCCCCGACTCCACACAAGGTCTTAGGCCCCGGCATGGACGGGAGAGGTATCCCGACATGGCCCTTAGCAACTCGCATGGGGACTGGCCTTTCCTGAGGCCACCAGAGCGGGTCCCTGAGGTCCCCGTCGTAACTCAAGAAGACCTGCCGCAACTCGAGAAAATCCAGGAGGTTCTCCCCTCCAGGCGAGATGAGGCCCATTTCCGCTGAGGCGTCTCGAGGCCGATTACACCTCAGCTCTGGAAATTCAAAAGGGTCCTTCACACCCTTGGAGCAAATCAAGAAGTTGCCCGACATACCCGTCTCCACTCGAGAGGAAACACGAGGGTCCCGCCCACATCCAGAGGAGCCCCGTTTCCGCCTCGTATCTCGAGATGAGGGATCCTATCCCTGCTTCGTCGGGAAAGAGTTCCCGGCATTCCCCTCGCAACTCAAGAGGAGGCCCTGTCAACAGGAACGGCGAGAGGAACTCCAGGGTCGTGCCACCATTCCAAGAGTCCCCCAGATGTCTCAGTCCATTACAGAGGAACCTCTTTTCCCTTCACCGACTCGTCGTTCACGCCGAGGATCGACTCACACCAAGGTGGCACGTGGCAAAGCCCTGTGGGAAAGCCTCGTGGGAAAGCCTCGAGGGAAAGCCACATATCCCTTGATCCACGTGACAGGAAGCGTGAACACTGCTGCTGCAGCACGGGAGGAAACCGCACGTGAATGTCCGCACTGGAGACGAGGCCTGACTCCCCTGGGGAGACTCAGAAGCACCCCAAGATCCATGGCAACACAGGAGAGGAATCCTCAGGTACCGGCCCCGACTCCACACAAGGTCTTAGGCCCCGGCATGGACGGGAGAGGAATCCCGAGATGGCCCTTAGCAACTCGCATGGAGACTGGCCTTTCCTGAGGCCACCAGAGCGGGTCCCTGGGGTTCCCGTCGTACCTCGAGAAGACCTGCCGCAACTCGAGAAAATCCAGGAGGTTCTCCCCTCCAGGCGAGATGAGGCCCATTTCCGCTGAGGCGTCTCGAGGTGATCACACATCACCTCTGAAACTTCGAAAGGGTCCTTCACACCCTTGGTGCAAATCAAGAAGTTCCCCGACATACCCGTCTCCACTCGAGAGGAAACACGAGGGTCCCGCTCACATCCAGAGGAGCCCCGTTTCCGACTAGTAGCTCGAGATGAGGGATCCTTTCCCTGCTTCTTCGGGAACGAGTTCCCGGCGTTCCCTTTGCATCTGAAGAGTAGGCCCTCTCAACAGGAACGGCGAGAGGAACTCCAGGGTCGTGCCACCATTCCAAGAGTCCCCCAGATGTCTCAGTCCATACCAGAGGTACCTCATTTCCCTTCACCGGCTCGTCTTTAACGCCTAGGATCGACTCACAACAAGGTGGCACGTGGCACAGCCCTGTGGGGAAGCCTCGTGGGAAAGCCTCGAGGGACAGCCTCGAGGGAAAGCCACAGATCCCTTGATCCACGTGACAGGAAGCGTGACACTACTGCTGCAGCTCGGGAGGAAAGCGCACGTGCATGCCCCCACTCGAGACGAGGCCTGAATCCCCTGGGGAGACTCAGAAGCAACCCAAGATCCATGGCAATACTGGAGAGGAATCCTCAGGTTCCGGCCCCGACTCCCCACAAGGACTGAGGTCCCGGCATGGACGGGAGAGGAATCCCGAGAGGTCCCCTAGCAACTCGCATGGGAACTGGCTTTTCCTGAGGCCACCAGAGCGGGTCCCTGAGGTCCCCGTCGTAACTCGAGAAGACCTGCCGCAACTCGAGAAAATCCAGGAGGTTCTGCCCTCCAGGCGAGATGAGGCCCTTTTCCGCTGAGGCGTCTCGAGGCTGATCACACCTCACCTCTGGAACTTCGAAAGGGTCCTTCACACCCTTGGTGCAAATCAAGAAGTTCCCCGACATACCCGTCTCCACTCGAGAGGAAACACGAGGGTCCCGCCCACATCCAGAGGAGCCCCGTTTCCGCCTCGTAGCTCGAGATGAGGGATCCTTTCCCTGCTTCGTCGGGAAAGAGTTCCCGGCGTTCCCGTCGCATCTCAAGAGGAGGCCCTGTCAACAGGAACGGCGAGAGGAACTCCAGGGTCGTGCCACCATTCCAAGAGTCCCCCAGATGTCTCAGTCCATTCCAGAGGAACCTCTTTTCCCTTCACCGGCTCGTCTTTCAGGCCGAGGATCGACTCACACCAAGGTGGCACGTGGCACAGCCCTGTGGGAAAGCCTCGTGGGAAAGCCTCGACGGCCAGCCTCGAGGGAAAGCCAAATATCCCTTGATCCACGTGACAGGAAGCGTGACACTACTGCTGCAGCTCGGGAGGAAAGCGCACGTGCATGCCCCCACTCGAGACGAGGCCTGACTCCCCTGGGGAGACTCAGAAGCACCCCAAGATCCATGGCAACACTGGAGAGGAATCCTCAGGTTCCAGCCCCGACTCCACACAAGGTCTTAGGCCCCGGCATGGACGGGAGAGGAATCCCGAGATGGCTCCTAGAAACTCGCATGGGGACTGGCCTTTCCTGAGGCCACCAGAGCGGGTCCCTGTGGTCCCCGTCTTAACTCGAGAAGACCTGCCGCAACTCGAGAAAATCCAGGAGGTTCTCCCCTCCAGGCGAGATGAGGCCCTTTTCCGCTGAGGCGTCTCGAGGCTGATCACACCTCACCTCTGGAACTTCGAAAGGGTCCTTCACACCCTTGGTGCAAATCAAGAAGTTCCCCGACATACCCGTCTCCACTCGAGAGGAAACACGAGGGACCCGCCCACATCCAGAGGAGCCCCGTTTCCGCCTCGTAGCTCGAGATGAGGGATCCTTTCCCTGCTTCGTCGGGAAAGATTTCCCGGCGTTCCCGTCGCATCTCAAGAGGAGGCCCTGTCAACAGGAACGGCGAGAGGAACTCCAGGGTCGTGCCACCATCCAAGAGTCCCCCAGATGTCTCAGTCCATTCCAGAGGAATCTCTTTTCCCTTCACCGGCTCGTCGTTCACGCCGAGGATCGACTCACACCAAGGTGGCACGTGGCACAGCCCTGTGGGAAAGCCTCGTGGGAAAGCCTCGAGCGAAAGCCTCGAGGGAAAGCCACAGATCCCTTGATCCACGTGACAGGAAGCGTGACACTACTGCTGAAGCATGGGAGGAAACCGCACGTGCATGTTCGCACTCGAGACGAGGCCTGACTTCCCTGGGGAGACTCAGAAGCACCCCAAGATCCATGGCAACACTGGAGAGGAATCCTCAGGTTCCGGCCCCGACTCCACACAAGGTCTTAGGCCCCGGCATGGACGGGAGAGGTATCCCGACATGGCCCTTAGCAACTCGCATGGGGACTGGCCTTTCCTGAGGCCACCAGAGCGGGTCCCTGAGGTCCCCGTCGTAACTCAAGAAGACCTGCCGCAACTCGAGAAAATCCAGGAGGTTCTCCCCTCCAGGCGAGATGAGGCCCATTTCCGCTGAGGCGTCTCGAGGCCGATTACACCTCAGCTCTGGAAATTCAAAAGGGTCCTTCACACCCTTGGTGCAAATCAAGAAGTTGCCCGACATACCCGTCTCCACTCGAGAGGAAACACGAGGGTCCCGCCCACATCCAGAGGAGCCCCGTTTCCGCCTCGTATCTCGAGATGAGGGATCCTATCCCTGCTTCGTCGGGAAAGAGTTCCCGGCATTCCCCTCGCAACTCAAGAGGAGGCCCTGTCAACAGGAACGGCGAGAGGAACTCCAGGGTCGTGCCACCATTCCACGAGTCCCCCAGATGTCTCAGTCCATTACAGAGGAACCTCTTTTCCCTTCACCGACTCGTCGTTCACGCCGAGGATCGACTCACACCAAGGTGGCACGTGGCAAAGCCCTGTGGGAAAGCCTCGTGGGAAAGCCTCGAGGGAAAGCCACAGATCCCTTGATCCACGTGACAGGAAGCGTGACACTGCTGCTGCAGCACGGGAGGAAACCGCACGTGAATGTCCGCACTGGAGACGAGGCCTGACTCCCCTGGGGAGACTCAGAAGCACCCCAAGATCCATGGAAACACAGGAGAGGAATCCTCAGGTACCGGCCCCGACTCCACACAAGGTCTTAGGCCCCGGCATGGACGGGAGAGGAATCCCGAGATGGCCCTTAGCAACTCGCATGGAGACTGGCCTTTCCTGAGGCCACCAGAGCGGGTCCCTGGGGTTCCCGTCGTACCTCGAGAAGACCTGCCGCAACTCGAGAAAATCCAGGAGGTTCTCCCCTCCAGGCGAGATGAGGCCCATTTCCGCTGAGGTGTCTCGAGGTGATCACACGTCACCTCTGAAACTTCGAAAGGGTCCTTCACACCCTTGGTGCAAATCAAGAAGTTCCCCGACATACCCGTCTCCACTCGAGAGGAAACACGAGGGTCCCGCCCACATCCAGAGGAGCCCCGTTTCCGACTAGTAGCTCGAGATGAGGGATCCTTTCCCTAGTTCTTCGGGAACGAGTTCCCGGCGTTCCCTTTGCATCTGAAGAGGAGGCCCTCTCAACAGGAACGGCGAGAGGAACTCCAGGGTCGTGCCACCATTCCAAGAGTCCCCCAGATGTCTCAGTCCATACCAGAGGTACCTCATTTCCCTTCACCGGCTCGTCTTTAACGCCTAGGATCGACTCACAACAAGGTGGCACGTGGCACAGCCCTGTGGGGAAGCCTCGTGGGAAAGCCTCGAGGGACAGCCTCGAGGGAAAGCCACAGATCCCTTGATCCACGTGACAGGAAGCGTGACACTACTGCTGCAGCTCGGGAGGAATGCGCACGTGCATGCCCCCACTCGAGACGAGGCCTGAATCCCCTGGGGAGACTCAGAAGCAACCCAAGATCCATGGCAACACTGGAGAGGAATCCTCAGGTTCCGGCCCCGACTCCCCACAAGGACTGAGGTCCGGCATGGACGGGAGAGGAATCCCGAGAGGTCCCCTAGCAACTCGCATGGGGACTGGCCTTTCCTGAGGCCACCAGAGCGGGTCCCTGAGGTCCCCGTCGTAACTCGAGAAGACCTGCCGCAACTCGAGAAAATCCAGGAGGTTCTGCCCTCCAGGCGAGATGAGGCCCTTTTCCGCTGAGGCGTCTCGAGGCTGATCACACCTCACCTCTGGAACTTCGAAAGGGTACTTCAAACCCTTGGTGCAAATCAAGAAGTTCCCCGACATACCCGTCTCCACTCGTGAGGAACACGAGGGACCCGCCCACATCCAGAGGAGCCCCGTTTCCGCCTCGTAGCTCGAGATGAGGGATCATTTCCCTGCTTCGTCGGTAAAGATTTCCCGGCGTTCCCGTCGCATCTCAAGAGGAGGCCCTGTCAACAGGAACGGCGAGAGGAACTCCAGGGTCGTGCCACAATTCCAAGAGTCCCCCAGATGTCTCAGTCCATTACAGAGGAAACTCTTTTCAGTTCACCGGCTCGTCTTTCACGCCGAGGATCGACTCACACCAAGGTGGCACGTGGCACAGCCCTGTGGGAAAGCCTCGTGGGAAAGCCTCGACCGCCAGCCTCGAGGGAAAGCCACATATCCCTTGATCCACGTGACAGGAAGCGTGACACTACTGCTGCAGCTCGGGAGGAAAGCGCACGTGCATGCCCCCACTCGAGACGAGGCCTGACTCCCCTGGGGAGACTCAGAAGCACCCCAAGATCCATGGCAACACTGGAGAGGAATCCTCAGGTTCCAGCCCCGACTCCACACAAGGTCTTAGGCCCCGGCATGGACGGGAGAGTAATCCCGAGATGGCTCCTAGAAACTCGCATGGGGACTGGCCTTTCCTGAGGCCACCAGAGCGGGTCCCTGTGGTCCCCGTCTTAACTCGAGAAGACCTGCCGCAACTCGAGAAAATCCAGGAGGTTCTCCCCTCCAGGCGAGATGAGGCCCATTTCCGCTGAGGCGTCTCGAGGCCGATCACACCTAAGCTCTGGAACTTCAAAAGGGTCCTTCACACCCTTGGTGCAAATCAAGAAGTTCCCCGACATACCCGTCTCCACTCGAGAGGAAACACGAAGGTCCCGCCCACATCCAGAGGAGACCCGTTTCTGCCTCATATCTCGAGATGAGGGATCCTATCCCTGCTTCGTCGGGAAAGAGTTCCCGGCCTTCCCGTCGCATCTCAAGAGGAGGCCCTCTCAACCGGAATGGCGAGAGGAACTCCAGGGTCGTGCCACCATTCCAAGAGTCCCCCAGATGTCTCAGTCCATACCAGAGGAACCTCATTTCCCTTCACCGGCTCGTCTTTCACGCCTAGGATCGACTCACAACAAGGTGGCACGTGGCACAGCCCTGTGGGGAAGCTTCGTGGGAAAGCCTCGAGGGACAGCCTCGAGGGAAAGCCACAGATCCCTTGATCCACGTGACAGGAAGCGTGACACTACTGCTGCAGCTCGGGAGGAAAGCGCACGTGCATGCCCCCACTCGAGACGAGGCCTGACTCCCCTGGGGAGACTCAGAAGCAACCCAAGATCCATGGCAACACTGGAGAGGAATCCTCAGGTTCCGGCCCCGACTCCCCACAAGGACTGAGGTCCCGGCATGGACGGGAGAGGAATCCCGAGAGGTCCCCTAGCAACTCGCATGGGGACTGGCCTTTCCTGAGGCCACCAGAGCGGGTCCCTGAGGTCCCCGTCGTAACTCGAGAAGACCTGCCGCAACTCGAGAAAATCCAGGAGGTTCTGCCCTCCAGGCGAGATGAGGCCCTTTTCCGCTGAGGCGTCTCGAGGCTGATCACACCTCACCTCTGGAACTTCGAAAGGGTACTTCAAACCCTTGGTGCAAATCAAGAAGTTCCCCGACATACCCGTCTCCACTCGTGAGGAACACGAGGGACCCGCCCACATCCAGACGAGCCCCGTTTCCGCCTCGTAGCTCGAGATGAGGGATCCTTTCCCTGCTTCGTCGGGAAAGATTTCCCGGCGTTCCCGTTCGCATCTCAAGAGGAGGCCCTGTCAACAGGAACTGCGAGAGGAACTCCAGGGTCGTGCCACCATTCCAAGAGTCCCCCAGATGTCTCAGTCCATTCCAGAGGAACCTCTTTTCCCTTCACCGGCTCGTCTTTCAGGCCGAGGATCGACTCACACCAAGGTGGCACGTGGCACAGCTCTGTGGGAAAGCCTCGTGGGAAAGCCTCGACGGCCAGCCTCGAGGGAAAGCCAAATATCCCTTAATCCACGTGACAGGAAGCGTGACACTACTGCTGCAGCTCGGGAGGAAAGCGCACGTGCATGCCCCCACTCGAGACGAGGCCTGACTCCCCTGGGGAGACTCAGAAGCACCCCAAGATCCATGGCAACACTGGAGAGGAATCCTCAGGTTCCAGCCCCGACTCCACACAAGGTCTTAGGCCCGGGCATGGACGGGAGAGGAATCCCGAGATGGCTCCTAGAAACTCGCATGGGGACTGGCCTTTCCTGAGGCCACCAGAGCGGGTCCCTGTGGTCCCCGTCTTAACTCGAGAAGACCTGCCGCAACTCGAGAAAATCCAGGAGGTTCTCCCCTCCAGGCGAGATGAGGCCCTTTTTCCGCTGAGGCGTCTCGAGGCTGATCACACCTCACCTCTGGAACTTCGAAAGGGTCCTTCACACCCTTGGTGCAAATCAAGAAGTTCCCCGACATACCCGTCTCCACTCGAGAGGAAACACGAGGGACCCGCCCACATCCAGAGGAGCCCCGTTTCCGCCTCGTAGCTCGAGATGAGGGATCCTTTCCCTGCTTCGTCGGGAAAGATTTCCCGGCGTTCCCGTCGCATCTCAAGAGGAGGCCCTGTCAACAGGAACGGCGAGAGGAACTCCAGGGTCGTGCCACCATCCAAGAGTCCCCCAGATGTCTCAGTCCATTCCAGAGGAATCTCTTTTCCCTTCACCGGCTCGTCGTTCACGCCGAGGATCGACTCACACCAAGGTGGCACGTGGCACAGCCCTGTGGGAAAGCCTCGTGGGAAAGCCTCGACGGCCAGCCTCGAGGGAAAGCCAAATATCCCTTGATCCACGTGACAGGAAGCGTGACACTACTGCTGCAGCTCGGGAGGAAAGCGCACGTGCATGCCCCCACTCGAGACGAGGCCTGACTCCCCTGGGGAGACTCAGAAGCACCCCAAGATCCATGGCAACACTGGAGAGGAATCCTCAGGTTCCAGCCCCGACTCCACACAAGGTCTTAGGCCCCGGTATGGACGGGAGAGGAATCCCGAGATGGCTCCTAGAAACTCGCATGGGGACTGGCCTTTCTTGAGGCCACCAGAGCGGGTCCCTGTGGTCCCCGTCATAACTCGAGAAGACCTGCCGCAACTCGAGAAAATCCAGGAGGTTCTCCCCTCCAGGCGAGATGAGGCCCATTTCCGCTGAGGCGTCTCGAGGCCGATCACACCTAAGCTCTGGAACTTCAAAAGGGTCCTTCACACCCTTGGTGCAAATCAAGAAGTTCCCCGACATACCCGTCTCCACTCGAGAGGAAACACGAGGGTCCCGCCCACATCCAGAGGAGACCCGTTTCTGCCTCATATCTCGAGATGAGGGATCCTATCCCTGCTTCGTCGGGAAAGAGTTCCCGGCCTTCCCGTCGCATCTCAAGAGGAAGCCCTCTCAATAGGAATGGCGAGAGGAACTCCAGGGTCGTGCCACCATTCCAAGAGTCCCCCAGATGTCTCAGTCCATACCAGAGGAACCTCATTTCCCTTCACCGGCTCGTCTTTCACGCCGAGGATCGACTCACAACAAGGTGGCACGTGGCACAGCCCTGTGGGGAAGCCTCGTGGGAAAGCCTCGAGGGAAAGCCACAGATCCCTTGATCCACGTGACAGGAAGCGTGACACTACTGCTGCAGCTCGGGAGGAAAGCGCACGTGCATGCCCCCACTCGAGACGAGGCCTGTCTCCCCCGGGGAGACTCAGAAGCAACCCAAGATCCATGGCAACACTGGAGAGGAATCCTCAGGTTCCGGCCCCGACTCCCCACAAAGACTGAGGTCCCGGCATGGACGGGAGAGGAATCCCGACATGGCCCTTAGCAACTCGCATGGGGACTGGCCTTTCCTGAGTCCACCAGAGCGGGTCCCTGAGGTCCCCGTCGTAACTCAAGAAGACCTGCCGTAACTCGAGAAAATCCAGGAGGTTCTCCCCTCCAGGCGAGATGAGGCCCATTTCCGCTGAGGCGTCTCGAGGCCGATTACACCTCAGCTCTGGAAATTCAAAAGGGTCCTTCACACCCTTGGTGCAAATCAAGAAGTTGCCCGACATACCCGTCTCCACTCGAGAGGAAACACGAGGTCCCGCCCACATCCAGAGGAGCCCCGTTTCCGCCTCGTATCTCGAGATGAGGGATCCTATCCCTGCTTCGTCGGGAAAGAGTTCCCGGCGTTCCCCTCGCAACTCAAGAGGAGGCCCTGTCAACAGGAACGGCGAGAGGAACTCCAGGGTCGTGCCACCATTCCAAGAGTCCCCCAGATGTCTCAGTCCATTACAGAGGAACCTCTTTTCCCTTCACCGGCTCGTCGTTCACGCCGAGGATCGACTCACACCAAGGTGGCACGTGGCACAGCCCTGTGGGAAAGCCTCGTGGGAAAGCCTCGAGCGAAAGCCTCGAGGGAAAGCCACAGATCCCTTGATCCACGTGACAGGAAGCGTGACACTACTGCTGAAGCACGGGAGGAAACCGCACGTGCATGTTCGCACTCGAGACGAGGCCTGACTCCCCTGGGGAGACTCAGAAGCACCCCAAGATCCATGGCAACACTGGAGAGGAATCCTCAGGTTCCGGCCCCGACTCCACACAAGGTCTTAGGCCCCGGCATGGACGGGAGAGGAATCCCGACATGGCCCTTAGCAACTCGCATGGGGACTGGCCTTTCCTGAGGCCACCAGAGCGGGTCCCTGAGGTCCCCGTCGTAACTCAAGAAGACCTGCCGCAACTCGAGAAAATCCAGGAGGTTCTCCCCTCCAGGCGAGATGAGGCCCATTTCTGCTGAGGCGTCTCGAGGCCGATTACACCTCAGCTCTGGAAATTCAAAAGGGTCCTTCACACCCTTGGTGCAAATCAAGAAGTTGCCCGACATACCCGTCTCCACTCGAGAGGAAACACCAGGGTCCCGCCCACATCCAGAGGAGCCCCGTTTCCGCCTCGTATCTCGAGATGAGGGATCCTATCCCTGCTTCGTCGGGAAAGAGTTCCCGGCGTTCCCCTCGCAACTCAAGAGGAGGCCCTGTCAACAGGAACGGCGAGAGGAACTCCAGGGTCGTGCCACCATTCCAAGAGTCCCCCAGATGTCTCAGTCCATTACAGAGGAACCTCTTTTCCCTTCACCGGCTCGTCGTTCACGCCGAGGATCGACTCACACCAAGGTGGCACGTGGCAAAGCCCTGTGGGAAAGCCTCGTGGGAAAGCCTCGAGGAAAAGCCTCGAGGAAAAGCCAGAGACCCCTTGATTCACGTGACAGGAAGCGTGACACTGCTGCTGCAGCACGGGAGGAAACCGCACGTGAATGTCCGCACTGGAGACGAGGCCTGACTCCCCTGGGGAGACTCAGAAGCACCCCAAGATCCATGGCAACACAGGAGAGGAATCCTCAGGTTCCGACCCCGACTCCACACAAGGTCTTAGGCCCCGGCATGGACGGGAGAGGAATCCCGAGATGGCCCTTAGCAACTCGCATGGAGACTGGCCTTTCCTGAGGCCACCAGAGCGGGTCCCTGAGGTCCCCGTCGTAACACGAGAAGACCTGCCGCAACTCGAGAAAATCCAGGAGGTTCTCCCCTCCAGGCGAGATGAGGCCCATTTCCGCTGAGGCGTTTCGAGGTGATCACACGTCACCTCTGAAACTTCGAAAGGGTCCTTCACACCCTTGGTGCAAATCAAGAAGTTCCCCGACGTAGCCGTCTCCACTCGAGAGGAAACACGAGGGTCCCGCCCACATCCAGAGGAGCCCCGTTTCCGACTAGTAGCTCGAGATGAGGGATCCTTTCCCTGCTTCTTCGGGAACGAGTTCCCGGCGTTCCCGTTGCATCTGAAGAGGAGGCCCTCTCAACAGGAACGGCGAGAGGAACTCCAGGGTCGTGCCACCATTCCAAGAGTCCCCCAGATGTCTCAGTCCATTCCAGAGGAACCTCTTTTCCCTTCACCGGCTCGTCGTTCACGCCGAGGATCGACTCACACCAAGGTGGCACGTGGCACAGCCCTGTGGGAAGCCTCGTGGGAAAGCCTCGAGCGAAAGCCTCGAGGGAAAGCCACAGATCCCTTGATCCACGTGACAGGAAGCGTGACACTACTGCTGAAGCACGGGAGGAAACCGCACGTGCATGTTCGCACTCGAGACGAGGCCTGACTCCCCTGGGGATACTCAGAAGCACCCCAAGATCCATGGCAACACTGGAGAGGAATCCTCAGGTTCCGGCCCCGACTCCACACAAGGTCTTAGGCCCCGGTATGGACGGGAGAGGAATCCCGACATGGCCCTTAGCAACTCGCATGGGGACTGGCCTTTCCTGAGGCCACCAGAGCGGGTCCCTGAGGTCCCCGTCGTAACTCAAGAAGACCTGCCGCAACTCGAGAAAATCCAGGAGGTTCTCCCCTCCAGGCGTGATGAGGCCCATTTCCGCTGAGGCGTCTCGAGGCCGATTACACCTCAGCTCTGGAAATTCAAAAGGGTCCTTCACACCCTTGGTGCAAATCAAGAAGTTGCCCAACATACCCGTCTCCACTCGAGAGGAAACACGAGGGTCCCGCCCACATCCAGAGGAGCCCCGTTTCCGCCTCGTATCTCGAGATGAGGGATCCTATCCCTGCTTCGTCGGGAAAGAGTTCCCGGCGTTCCCCTCGCAACTCAAGAGGAGGCCCTGTCAACAGGAACGGCGAGAGGAACTCCAGGGTCGTGCCACCATTCCAAGAGTCCCCCAGATGTCTCAGTCCATTACAGAGGAACCTCTTTTCCCTTCACCGGCTCGTCGTTCACGCCGAGGATCGACTCACACCAAGGTGGCACGTGGCACAGCCCTGTGGGAAAGCCTCGTGGGAAAGCCTCGACCGCCAGCCTCGAGGGAAAGCCAAATATCCCTTGATCCACGTGACAGGAAGCGTGACACTACTGCTGCAGCTCGGGAGGAAAGCGCACGTGCATGCCCCCACTCGAGACGAGGCCTGACTCCCCTGGGGAGACTCAGAAGCACCCCAAGATCCATGGCAACACTGGAGAGGAATCCTCAGGTTCCAGCCCCGACTCCACACAAGGTCTTAGGCCCCGGTATGGACGGGAGAGGAATCCCGAGATGGCTCCTAGAAACTCGCATGGGGACTGGCCTTTCCTGAGGCCACCAGAGCGGGTCCCTGTGGTCCCCGTCTTAACTCGAGAAGACCTGCCGCAACTCGAGAAAATCCAGGAGGTTCTCCCCTCCAGGCGAGATGAGGCCCATTTCCGCTGAGGCGTCTCGAGGCCGATCACACCTAAGCTCTGGAACTTCAAAAGGGTCCTTCACACCCTTGGTGCAAATCAAGAAGTTCCCCGACATACCCGTCTCCACTCGAGAGGAAACACGAGGGTCCCGCCCACATCCAGAGGAGACCCGTTTCTGCCTCATATCTCGAGATGAGGGATCCTATCCCTGCTTCGTCGGGAAAGAGTTCCCGGCCTTCCCGTCGCATCTCAAGAGGAGGCCCTCTCAACCGGAATGGCGAGAGGAACTCCAGGGTCGTGCCACCATTCCAAGAGTCCCCCAGATGTCTCAGTCCATACCAGAGGAACCTCATTTCCCTTCACCGGCTCGTCTTTCACGCCTAGGATCGACTCACAACAAGGTGGCACGTGGCACAGCCCTGTGGGGAAGCCTCGTGGGAAAGCCTCGAGGGACAGCCTCGAGGGAAAGCCACAGATCCCTTGATCCACGTGACAGGAAGCGTGACACTACTGCTGCAGCTCGGGAGGAAAGCGCACGTGCATGCCCCCACTCGAGACGAGGCCTGACTCCCCTGGGGAGACTCAGAAGCAACCCAAGATCCATGGCAACACTGGAGAGGAATCCTCAGGTTCCGGCCCCGACTCCCCACAAGGACTGAGGTCCCGGCATGGACGGGAGAGGAATCCCGAGAGGTCCCCTAGCAACTCGCATGGGGACTGGCCTTTCCTGAGGCCACCAGAGCGGGTCCCTGAGGTCCCCGTCGTAACTCGAGAAGACCTGCCGCAACTCGAGAAAATCCAGGAGGTTCTCCCCTCCAGGCGAGATGAGGCCCTTTTCCGCTGAGGCGTCTCGAGGCTGATCACACCTCACCTCTGGAACTTCGAAAGGGTCCTTCACACCCTTGGTGCAAATCAAGAAGTTCCCCGACATACCCGTCTCCACTCGAGAGGAAACACGAGGGACCCGCCCACATCCAGAGGAGCCCCGTTTCCGCCTCGTAGCTCGAGATGAGGGATCCTTTCCCTGCTTCGTCGGGAAAGATTTCCCGGCGTTCCCGTCGCATCTCAAGAGGAGGCCCTGTCAACAGGAACGGCGAGAGGAACTCCAGGGTCGTGCCACCATCCAAGAGTCCCCCAGATGTCTCAGTCCATTCCAGAGGAATCTCTTTTCCCTTCACCGGCTCGTCGTTCACGCCGAGGATCGACTCACACCAAGGTGGCACGTGGCACAGCCCTGTGGGAAAGCCTCGTGGGAAAGCCTCGACGGCCAGCCTCGAGGGAAAGCCAAATATCCCTTGATCCACGTGACAGGAAGCGTGACACTACTGCTGCAGCTCGGGAGGAAAGCGCACGTGCATGCCCCCACTCGAGACGAGGCCTGACTCCCCTGGGGAGACTCAGAAGCACCCCAAGATCCATGGCAACACTGGAGAGGAATCCTCAGGTTCCAGCCCCGACTCCACACAAGGTCTTAGGCCCCGGTATGGACGGGAGAGGAATCCCGAGATGGCTCCTAGAAACTCGCATGGGGACTGGCCTTTCCTGAGGCCACCAGAGCGGGTCCCTGTGGTCCCCGTCATAACTCGAGAAGACCTGCCGCAACTCGAGAAAATCCAGGAGGTTCTCCCCTCCAGGCGAGATGAGGCCCATTTCCGCTGAGGCGTCTCGAGGCCGATCACACCTAAGCTCTGGAACTTCAAAAGGGTCCTTCACACCCTTGGTGCAAATCAAGAAGTTCCCCGACATACCCGTCTCCACTCGAGAGGAAACACGAGGGTCCCGCCCACATCCAGAGGAGACCCGTTTCTGCCTCATATCTCGAGATGAGGGATCCTATCCCTGCTTCGTCGGGAAAGAGTTCCCGGCCTTCCCGTCGCATCTCAAGAGGAAGCCCTCTCAATAGGAATGGCGAGAGGAACTCCAGGGTCGTGCCACCATTCCAAGAGTCCCCCAGATGTCTCAGTCCATACCAGAGGAACCTCATTTCCCTTCACCGGCTCGTCTTTCACGCCGAGGATCGACTCACAACAAGGTGGCACGTGGCACAGCCCTGTGGGGAAGCCTCGTGGGAAAGCCTCGAGGGAAAGCCACAGATCCCTTGATCCACGTGACAGGAAGCGTGACACTACTGCTGCAGCTCGGGAGGAAAGCGCACGTGCATGCCCCCACTCGAGACGAGGCCTGTCTCCCCCGGGGAGACTCAGAAGCAACCCAAGATCCATGGCAACACTGGAGAGGAATCCTCAGGTTCCGGCCCCGACTCCCCACAAAGACTGAGGTCCCGGCATGGACGGGAGAGGAATCCCGACATGGCCCTTAGCAACTCGCATGGGGACTGGCCTTTCCTGAGTCCACCAGAGCGGGTCCCTGAGGTCCCCGTCGTAACTCAAGAAGACCTGCCGTAACTCGAGAAAATCCAGGAGGTTCTCCCCTCCAGGCGAGATGAGGCCCATTTCCGCTGAGGCGTCTCGAGGCCGATTACACCTCAGCTCTGGAAATTCAAAAGGGTCCTTCACACCCTTGGTGCAAATCAAGAAGTTGCCCGACATACCCGTCTCCACTCGAGAGGAAACACGAGGTCCCGCCCACATCCAGAGGAGCCCCGTTTCCGCCTCGTATCTCGAGATGAGGGATCCTATCCCTGCTTCGTCGGGAAAGAGTTCCCGGCGTTCCCCTCGCAACTCAAGAGGAGGCCCTGTCAACAGGAACGGCGAGAGGAACTCCAGGGTCGTGCCACCATTCCAAGAGTCCCCCAGATGTCTCAGTCCATTACAGAGGAACCTCTTTTCCCTTCACCGGCTCGTCGTTCACGCCGAGGATCGACTCACACCAAGGTGGCACGTGGCACAGCCCTGTGGGAAAGCCTCGTGGGAAAGCCTCGAGCGAAAGCCTCGAGGGAAAGCCACAGATCCCTTGATCCACGTGACAGGAAGCGTGACACTACTGCTGAAGCACGGGAGGAAACCGCACGTGCATGTTCGCACTCGAGACGAGGCCTGACTCCCCTGGGGAGACTCAGAAGCACCCCAAGATCCATGGCAACACTGGAGAGGAATCCTCAGGTTCCGGCCCCGACTCCACACAAGGTCTTAGGCCCCGGCATGGACGGGAGAGGAATCCCGACATGGCCCTTAGCAACTCGCATGGGGACTGGCCTTTCCTGAGGCCACCAGAGCGGGTCCCTGAGGTCCCCGTCGTAACTCAAGAAGACCTGCCGCAACTCGAGAAAATCCAGGAGGTTCTCCCCTCCAGGCGAGATGAGGCCCATTTCTGCTGAGGCGTCTCGAGGCCGATTACACCTCAGCTCTGGAAATTCAAAAGGGTCCTTCACACCCTTGGTGCAAATCAAGAAGTTGCCCGACATACCCGTCTCCACTCGAGAGGAAACACCAGGGTCCCGCCCACATCCAGAGGAGCCCCGTTTCCGCCTCGTATCTCGAGATGAGGGATCCTATCCCTGCTTCGTCGGGAAAGAGTTCCCGGCGTTCCCCTCGCAACTCAAGAGGAGGCCCTGTCAACAGGAACGGCGAGAGGAACTCCAGGGTCGTGCCACCATTCCAAGAGTCCCCCAGATGTCTCAGTCCATTACAGAGGAACCTCTTTTCCCTTCACCGGCTCGTCGTTCACGCCGAGGATCGACTCACACCAAGGTGGCACGTGGCACAGCCCTGTGGGAAAGCCTCGTGGGAAAGCCTCGACGGCCAGCCTCGAGGGAAAGCCAAATATCCCTTGATCCACGTGACAGGAAGCGTGACACTACTGCTGCAGCTCGGGAGGAAAGCGCACGTGCATGCCCCCACTCGAGACGAGGCCTGACTCCCCTGGGGAGACTCAGAAGCACCCCAAGATCCATGGCAACACTGGAGAGGAATCCTCAGGTTCCAGCCCCGACTCCACACAAGGTCTTAGGCCCCGGTATGGACGGGAGAGGAATCCCGAGATGGCTCCTAGAAACTCGCATGGGGACTGGCCTTTCCTGAGGCCACCAGAGCGGGTCCCTGTGGTCCCCGTCATAACTCGAGAAGACCTGCCGCAACTCGAGAAAATCCAGGAGGTTCTCCCCTCTAGGCGAGATGAGGCCCATTTCCGCTGAGGCGTCTCGAGGCTGATCACACCTCACCTCTGGAACTTCGAAAGGGTCCTTCACACCCTTGGTGCAAATCAAGAAGTTCGCCGACATACCCGTATCCACTCGAGGGGAAACACGAGGGTCCCGCCCACATCCAGAGGAGCCCCGTTTCCGACTAGTAGCTCGAGATGAGGGATCCTTTCCCTGCTTCTTCGGGAACGAGTTCCCGGCGTTCCCGTCGCATCTCAAGAGGAGGCCCTCTCAACAGGAATGGCGAGAGGAACTCCAGGGTCGTGCCACCATTCCAAGAGTCCCCCAGATGTCTCAGTCCATACCAGAGGAACCTCATTTCCCTTCACCGGCTCGTCTTTCACGCCGAGGATCGATTCACAACAAGGTGGCACGTGGCACAGCCCTGTGGGGAAGCCTCGTGGGAAAGCCTCGAGGGAAAGCCACAGATCCCTTGATCCACGTGACAGGAAGCGTGACACTACTGCTGCAGCTCGGGAGGAAAGCGCACGTGCATGCCCCCACTCGAGACGAGGCCTGTCTCCCCCGGGGAGACTCAGAAGCAACCCAAGATCCATGGCAACACTGGAGAGGAATCCTCAGGTTCCGGCCCCGACTCCCCACAAAGACTGAGGTCCCGGCATGGACGGGAGAGGAATCCCGACATGGCCCTTAGCAACTCGCATGGGGACTGGCCTTTCCTGAGGCCACCAGAGCGTGTCCCTGAGGTTCCCGTCGTACCTCGAGAAGACCTGCCGCAACTCGAGAAAATCCAGGAGGTTCTCCCCTCCAGGCGAGATGAGGCCCATTTCCGCTGAGGCGTCTCGAGGTGATCACACGTCACCTCTGAAACTTCGAAAGGGTCCTTCACACCCTTGGTGCAAATCAAGAAGTTCCCCGACGTAGCAGTCTCCACTCGAGAGGAAACACGAGGGTCCCGCCCACATCCAGAGGAGCCCCGTTTCCGACTAGTAGCTCGAGATGAGGGATCCTTTCCCTGCTTCTTCGGGAACGAGTTCCCGGCGTTCCCTTTGCATCTGAAGAGGAGGCCCTCTCAACAGGAACGGCGAGAGGAACTCCAGGGTCGTGCCACCATTCCAAGAGTCCCCCAGATGTATCAGTCCATTCCAGAGGAACCTCTTTTCCCTTCACCGGCTCGTCGTTCACGCCGAGGATCGACTCACACCAAGGTGGCACGTGGCACAGCCCTGTGGGAAAGCCTCGTGGGAAAGCCTCGAGCGAAAGCCTCGAGGGAAAGCCACAGATCCCTTGATCCACGTGACAGGAAGCGTGACACTACTGCTGAAGCACCGGAGGAAACCGCACGTGCATGTTCGCACTCGAGACGAGGCCTGACTCCCCTGGGGAGACTCAGAAGCACCCCAAGATCCATGGCAACAATGGAGAGGAATCCTCAGGTTCCGGCCCCGACTCCACACAAGGTCTTAGGCCCCGGCATGGACGGGAGAGGAATCCCGACATGGCCCTTAGCAACTCGCATGGGGACTGGCCTTTCCTGAGGCCACCAGAGCGGGTCCCTGAGGTCCCCGTCGTAACTCAAGAAGACCTGCCGCAACTCGAGAAAATCCAGGAGATTCTCCCCTCCAGGCGAGATGAGGCCCATTTCTGCTGAGGCGTCTCGAGGCCGATTACACCTCAGCTCTGGAACTTCGAAAGGGTCCTTCACACCCTTGGTGCAAATCAAGAAGTTGCCCGACATACCCGTCTCCACTCGAGAGGAAACACGAGGGTCCCGCCCACATCCAGAGAAGCCCCGTTTCCGCCTCGTATCTCGAGATGAGGGATCCTATCCCTGCTTCGTCGGGAAAGAGCTCCCGGCGTTCCCCTCGCAACTCAAGAGGAGGCCCTGTCAACAGGAACGGCGAGAGGAACTCCAGGGTCGTGCCACCATTCCAAGAGTCCCCCAGATGTCTCAGTCCATTACAGAGGAACCTCTTTTCCCTTCACCGGCTCGTCGTTCACGCCGAGGATCGACTCACACCAAGGTGGCACGTGGCAAAGCCCTGTGGGAAAGCCTCGTTGGAAAGCCTCGAGGAAAAGCCTCGAGGGAAAGCCAGAGACCCCTTGATCCACATGACAGGAAGCGTGACACTGCTGCTGCAGCACGGGAGGAAACCGCACGTGAATGTCCGCACTGGAGACGAGGCCTGACTCCCCTGGGGAGACTCAGAAGCACCGCAAGATCCATGGCAACACAGGAGAGGAATCCTCAGGTTCCGACCCCGACTCCACACAAGGTCTTAGGCCCCGGCATGGACGGGAGAGGAATCCCGAGATGGCGCTTAGCAACTCGCATGGAGACTGGCCTTTCCTGAGGCCACCAGAGCGGGTCCCTGAGGTCCCCGTCGTAACACGAGAAGACCTGCCGCAACTCGAGAAAATCCAGGAGGTTCTCCCCTTCAGGCGAGATGAGGCCCATTTCCGCTGAGGCGTTTCGAGGTGATCACACGTCACCTCTGAAACTTCGAAAGGGTCCTTCACACCCTTGGTGCAAATCAAGAAGTTCCCCGACGTAGCCGTCTCCACTCGAGAGGAAACACGAGGGTCCCGCCCACATCCAGAGGAGCCCCGTTTCCGACTAGTAGCTCGAGATGAGGGATCCTTTCCCTGCTTCTTCGGGAACGAGTTCCCGGCGTTCCCGTTGCATCTGAAGAGGAGGCCCTCTCAACAGGAACGGCGAGAGGAACTCCAGGGTCGTGCCACCATTCCAAGAGTCCCCCAGATGTCTCAGTCCATTCCAGAGGAACCTCTTTTCCCTTCACCGGCTCGTCTTTCAGGCCGAGGATCGACTCACACCAAGGTGGCACGTGGCACAGCCCTGTGGGAAAGCCTCGTGGGAAAGCCTCGACGGCCAGCCTCGAGGGAAAGCCAAGTATCACTTGTTCCACGAGACAGGAAGCGTGAAACTACTGCTGCAGCTCGGGAGGAAAGCGCACGTGCATGCCCCCACTCGAGACGACGCCTGACTCCCCTGGGGAGACTCAGAAGCACCCCAAGATCCATGGCAACACTGGAGAGGAATCCTCAGGTTCCAGCCCCGACTCAACACAAGGTCTTAGGCCCCAGCATGGACGGGAGAGGAATCCCGAGATGGCTCCTAGCAACTCGCTTGGGGACTGGCCTTTCCTGAGGCCACCAAAGCGGGTCCCTGTGGTCCCCGTCTTAACTCGAGAAGACCTGCCGCAACTCGAGAAAATCCATGAGGTTCTCACCTCCAGGCGAGATGAGGCCCATTTCCGCTGAGGCGTCTCGAGCCCGATCACACCTCAGCCCTGGAACTTCAAAAGGGTCCTTCACACACTTGGTGCAAATGAAGAAGTTCCCCGACATACCCGTCTCCACTCGAGAGGAAACACGAGGGTCCCGCCCACATCCAGAGGAGCCCCGTTTCTGCCTCGTATCTCGAGATGAGGGATCCTTTCCCTGCTTCGTCGGGAAAGAGTTCCCGGCGTTCCCGTCGCATCTCAAGAGGAGGCCCTTTCAACAGGAACGGCGAGAGGAACTCCAGGGTCGTGCCACCATTCCAAGAGTCCCCCAGATGTATCAGTCCATTAGAGAGGAACCTCTTTTCCCTTCATCGGCTCGTCGTTTACGCCGAGGATCGACTCACAGCAAGGTGGCACGTGGCACAGCCCGGTGGGAAAGCCTCGTGGGAAAGCCTCGAGCGAAAGCCTCGAGGGAAAGCCACAGATCCCTTGATCCACGTGACAGGAAGCGTGACACTACTGCTGAAGCATGGGAGGAAACCGCACGTGCATGTTCGCACTCGAGACGAGGCCTGACTCCCCTGGGGAGACTCAGAAGCACCCCAAGATCCATGGCAACACTGGAGAGGAATCCTCAGGTTCCGGCCCCGACTCCACATAAGGACTGAGGCCCCGGCATGGACGGGAGAGGAATCCCGAGAGGTCCGCTAGGAACTCGCATAGGGACTGGCCTTTCCTGAGGCCACCAGAGCGGGTCCCTGAGATCCCCGTCGTAACTCGAGAAGACCTGCCGCAACTCGAGAAAATCCAGGATGTTCTGCCCTCCAGGCGAGATGAGGCCCATTTCCGTTGAGCCGTCTTGAGGCTGATCACACCTCACCTCTGGAACTTCGAAAGGGTCCTTCACACCCTTGGTGCAAATCAAGAAGTTCCCCGACATACCCGTCTCCACTCGAGAGGAAACACGAGGGTCCCACCCACATCCAGAGGAGCCCCGTTTCCGCCTCGTACCTCGAGATGAGGGATCCTTTCCCTGCTTCTTCGGGAAAGAGTTCCCGGCGGTCCCGTCGCATCTCAAGAGGAGGCCCTCTCAACAGGAACGGCGAGAGGAACTCCAGGGTCGTGCCACCATACCAAGGGTCCCCCAGATGTCTCAGTCCATTCCAGAGGAACCTCTTTTAACTACACCGGCTCGTCTTTCACGCCGAGGATCGACTCACACCAAGGTGGCATGTGGCACAGGCCTGTGGGGAAGCCTTGTGGGAAAGCCTCGAGGGACAGCCTCTAGGGAAAGCCACAGATCCCTTGATCCACGTGACAGTAAAGGTGACACTACTGCTGCAGCTCGGGAGGAAAGCGCACGTACATGCCCCCATTCGAGACGAGGCCTTACTCCCCTGGGGAGACTCAGAAGCACCTCAATATCCATGGCAACACTGGAGAGGAATCCTCAGGTTCCGGCCCCGACTCCACACAAGGTCTTAGGCCCCGGCCTCGACGGGAGAGGAATCCCGAGAGGGCCCCTTGCAACTCGCATGGGGACTGGCCTTTCCTGAGGCCACCAGAGCAGGTCCCTGAGGTCCCCGTCGTAACTGGAGAAGACCTGCCGCAACTCGAGAAAATCCAGGAGGTTCTCTCCTCCAGGCGAGATGAGGCCCAATTCTGCTGAGGCGTCAGGAGGCTGATCACACGTCACCTCTGGAACTTCGAAAGGGTCCTTCACACCCTTGATGCAAATCAAGAAGTTCCCCGACATACCCGTCTCCACTCGAGAGGAATCACGAGGGTCCCGCACAAATCCAGAGGAGCCCCGTTTCGGCCTCGTAGCTCGAGATGAGGGATCCTTTCCCTGCTTCGTCGTGAAAGAGTTCCCGAGGTTCCCGTCGCATCTCAAGAGGAAGCCCTCTCAACAGGAACGGCGAGAGGAACTCCAGGGTCGTGCCACCATTCCAAGAGTCCCCAGATGTCTCAGTCCATTCCAGAGGAACCTATTTTCCCTTCACCAGCTGGTCTTTCACGCCTAGGATCGACTCACACCAAGGTTGCACGTGGCACAGCCCTGTGGGAAAGCCTCGTGGGAAAGCCTTGTGGGAAAGCCTCGAGGGAAAGCCACAGATCCCTTGATCCAAGTGACAGGAAGCGTGACACTACTGCTGAAGCTTGGGAGGAAAGCGCACGTGCATGCAACCACTCAAGACGAGGCCTGACTCCCCTGGGGAGACTCAGAAGCACCCCAAGATCCATGGCAACACTGCAGAGGAATCCTCAGGTTCCGGCCCCGACTCCACACAAGGTCTTAGGACCCGGCATGGATGGGAGAGGAATGCCGTCATTGTCCCTAGCAACTCGCACGGGTACTGCCCTTTCCTGAGGCCACCAGAGCGGGTCCCTGAGGTCCCCGTCGTAACTGGAGAAGACCTGTCGCAACTCGGGAAAATCCAGGAGGTTCTCCACTCCAGGCGAGATGAGGCCCATTTCCGCTGAGGCGTCTCGAGGCTGATCACACCTCACCTCTGGAACTTCGAAAGGGTCCTTCACACCCTTGGTGCAAATCAAGAAGTTCGCCGACATACCCGTATCCACTCGAGGGGAAACACGAGGGTCCCGCCCACAACCAGAGGAACCCCGTTTCCGCCTCGTAGCTCGAGATGAGGGATCCTTTCTCTGCTTCGTCGGGAAAGAGTTCCGTGCGTTCCCGTCGCATCTCAAGTGGAGGCCCTCTCAACAGGAACGGCGAGAGGAACTCCAGGGTCGTGCCACCATTCCAAGAGTCCCCCAGATGTCTCAGTCCATTCCAGAGGAAACTCTTTTCCCTTCACCGCCTCGTCTTTCACGCCGAGGATGGACTCACAACAAGGTGGCACGTGGCACAGCCCTGTGGGAAAGCCTCGTGGGAAAGCCTCGAGGGACAGCCGTAGATCCCTTGATCCACGTGACAGGAAGCGTGACACTACTGCTGCAGCTAGGGAGGAAAGCGCACGTGCATGCCCCCACTCGAGACGAGGCCTGACTCCCCTGGGGAGACTCAGAAGCACTCCAAGATCCATGGCAACACTGGAGAGGAAACCTCAGGTTCCGGCCCCGACTCCACACAAGGACTGAGGCCCCGGCATGGACGGGAGAGGAATCCCGAGAGGTCCCCTGGCAACTCGCATGGGGACTGGCCTTTCCCCAGGCCACCAGAGCGGGTCCCTGAGGTCTCCGTCGTAACTCGAGAAGACATGCCGCAACTGGAGAAAATCCAGGAGGTTCTCCCCTCCAGGAGAGATGAGGCCCATTTCCGCTGAGGCGTCTCGAGCCCGATCACACCTCAGCTCTGGAACTTCAAAAGGGTCCTTCACACACTTGGTGCAAATGAAGAAGTTCCCCGACATACCCGTCTCCACTCGAGAGGAATCACGAGGGTCCCGCACAAATCCAGAGGAGCCCCGTTTCGGCCTCGTAGCTCGAGATGAGGGATCCTTTCCCTGCTTCGTCGTGAAAGAGTTCCCGACGTTCCCGTCGCATCTCAAGAGGAAGCCCTCTCAACAGGAACGGCGAGAGGAACTCCAGGGTCGTGCCACCATTCCAAGAGTCCCCAGATGTCTCAGTCCATTCCAGAGGAACCTATTTTCCCTTCACCAGCTGGTCTTTCACGCCTAGGATCGACTCACACCAAGGTTGCACGTGGCACAGCCCTGTGGGAAAGCCTCGTGGGAAAGCCTTGTGGGAAAGCCTCGAGGGAAAGCCACAGATCCCTTGATCCAAGTGACAGGAAGCGTGACACTACTGCTGAAGCTTGGGAGGAAAGCGCACGTGCATGCAACCACTCAAGACGAGGCCTGACTCCCCTGGGCAGACTCAGAAGCACCCCAAGATCCATGGCAACACTGCAGAGGAATCCTCAGGTTCCGGCCCCGACTCCCCACAAGGTCTTAGGACCCGGCATGGATGGGAGAGGAATGCCGTCATTGTCCCTAGCAACTCGCACGGGGACTGCCCTTTCCTGAGGCCACCAGAGCGGGTCCCTGAGGTCCCCGTCGTAACTGGAGAAGACCTGTCGCAACTCGGGAAAATCCAGGAGGTTCTCCACTCCAGGCGAGATGAGGCCCATTTCCGCTGAGGCGTCTCGAGGCTGATCACACCTCACCTCTGGAACTTCGAAAGGGTCCTTCACACCCTTGGTGCAAATCAAGAAGTTCGCCGACATACCCGTATCCACTCGAGGGGAAACACGAGGGTCCCGCCCACATCCAGAGGAACCCCGTTTCCGCCTCGTAGCTCGAGATGAGGGATCCTTTCACTGCTTCGTCGGGAAAGAGTTCCGTGCGTTCCCGTCGCATCTCAAGAGGAGGCCCTCTAAACAGGAACGGCGAGAGGAACTCCAGGGCCGTGCCACCATTCCAAGAGTCCCCCAGATGTCTCAGTCCATTCCAGAGGAAACTCTTTTCCCTTCACCGCCTCGTCTTTCACGCCGAGGATGGACTCACAACAAGGTGGCACGTGGCACAGCCCTGTGGGAAAGCCTCGTGGGAAAGCCTCGAGGGACAGCCGTAGATCCCTTGATCCACGTGACAGGAAGCGTGACACTACTGCTGCAGCTAGGGAGGAAAGCGCACGTGCATGCCCCCACTCGAGACGAGGCCTGACTCCCCTGGGGAGACTCAGAAGCACTCCAAGATCCATGGCAACACTGGAGAGGAAACCTCTGGTTCCGGCCCCGACTCCACACAAGGACTGAGGCCCCGGCATGGACGGGAGAGGAATCCCGAGAGGTCCCCTGGCAACTCGCATGGGGACTGGCCTTTCCCCAGGCCACCAGAGCGGGTCCCTGAGGTCTCCGTCGTAACTCGAGAAGACATGCCGCAACTGGAGAAAATCCAGGAGGTTCTCCCCTCCAGGAGAGATGAGGCCCATTTCCGCTGAGGCGTCTCGAGCCCGATCACACCTCAGCTCTGGAACTTCAAAAGGGTCCTTCACACACTTGGTGCAAATGAAGAAGTTCCCCGACATACCCGTCTCCACTCGAGAGGAAACACGAGGGTCCCGCCCACATCCAGAGGAGCCCCGTTTCCGACTAGTAGCTCGAGATGAGGGATCCTTTCCCTGCTTCTTCGGGAACGAGTTCCCGGCGTTCCCGTCGCATCTCAAGAGGAGGCCATCTCAACAGGAACAGGGAGTGGAACTCCAGGGTCGTGCCACCATTCCAAGAGTCCCCCAGATGTCTAAGTCCATACCAGAGGAACCTCATTTCCCTTCACCGGCTCGTCTTTCACGCCGAGGATCGACTCACACCAAAGTGGCACGTGGCACAGCCCTGTGGGAAAGCCTTGTGGGAAAGCCTCGAGGGACAGCCTCGAGGGAAAGCCCCAGATCCCTTGATCCACGTGACAGGAAGCGTGACACTACTGCTGCAGCTCGGGAGGAAAGCGCACGTGCATGCCCCCACTCGAGACGAGGCCTGACTCCCCTGGGGAGACTCAGAAGCACCCCAAGATCCATGGCAACACTGGAGAGGAATCCTCAGGTTCCGGCCCCGACTCCCCACAAGGACTGAGGCCGGGGCATGGACGGGAGAGGAATCCCGAGATGGCACTTAGCAACTCGCATGGGGACTGGACTTTCCTGAGGCCACCAGAGCGGGTCCCTGAGGTCCCCGTCGTACCTCGAGAAGACCTGCCGCAACTCGAGAAAATCCAGGAGGTTCTCCCCTCCAGTCGAGATGAGGCTCATTTCCGCTGAGGCGTCTCGAGGCCGATTACACCTCAGCTCTGGAAATTCAAAAGGGTCCTTCACACCCTTGGTGCAAATCAAGAAGTTCCCCGACATACCCGTCTCCACTCGAGAGGAAACACGAGGGTCCCGCCCACATCCAGAGGAGCCCCGTTTCCACCTCGTATCTCGAGATGAGGGATCCTATCCCTGCTTCGTCGGGAAAGAGTTCCCGGCGTTCCTGTCGTATCTCAAGGGGAAGCCCTCTCAACAGGAACGGCGAGAGGAACTCCAGGGTCGTGCCACCATTCCAAGAGTCCCCCAGATGTCTCAGTCCATTCCCGAGGAAACTCTTTTCCCTTCACCGGCTCGTCTTTCACGCCGAGGATCGATTCACACCAAGGTGGCACGTGGCACAGCCCTGTGGGAAAGCCTCGTGGGAAAGCCTCGAGCGAAAGCCTCGAGGGAAAGCCACAGACCCCTTGATCCACGTGACAGGAAGCGTGACACTACTGCTGCAGCACGGGAGGAAACCGCACGTGCATGTCCGCACTCGAGACGAGGCCTGACTCCCCTGGGGAGACTCAGAAGCACCCCAAGATCCATGGCAACACTGGAGAGGAATCCTCAGGTTCCGGCCCCGACTCCACACAAGGTCTTAGGCCCCGGCATGGACAGGAGAGTAATCCCGAGATGGCCCTTAGCAACTCGCATGGGGACTGTCCTTTCCTGAGGCCACCAGAGCGGGTCCCTGAGGTCCCCATCGTTACTCGAGAAGACCTGCCGCAACTCGAGAAAATCCTGGAGGTTCTCCCCTCCAGGCGAGATGAGGCCCATTTCCGCTGAGGCGTCTCGAGGTGATCACACCTCACCTCTGGAACTTCGAAAGGGTCCTTCACACCCTTGGTGCAAATCAAGAAGTTCCCCGACGTTGCCGTCTCCACTCGAGAGGAAAGACGAGGGTCCCGCCCACATCCAGAGGAGCCCCGTTTCCGACTAGTAGCTCGAGATGAGGGATCCTTTCCCTGCTTCGTCGGGAACGAGTTCCCGGAGTTCCCGTTGCATCTCAATAGGAGGCCCTCTCAACAGTAACGGCGAGAGGAACTCCAGGGTCGTGCCA
The DNA here is from genome assembly GCF_023091745.1 of Budorcas taxicolor. Taxonomy (NCBI): domain Eukaryota; kingdom Metazoa; phylum Chordata; class Mammalia; order Artiodactyla; family Bovidae; genus Budorcas; species Budorcas taxicolor. Next base: position 611,024 of record NC_068916.1, read on the forward strand.
CCAGTTCAAGAGTCCCCCAGATGTCTCAGTCCATTCCAGAGGAACCTCTTTTCCCTTCACCGGATCGTATTTCAGGCCGAGCATCGACTCACACCAAGGTGTCACGTGGCACAGCCCTGTGGGAAAGCCTCGTGGGAAAGCCTCGACGGCCAGCCTCGAGGGAAAGCCAAATATCCCTTGATCCACGAGACAGGAAGCGTGACACTACTGCTGCAGCTCGGGAGGAAAGCGCACGTGCATGCCCCCACTCGAGACGAGGCCTGACTCCCCTGGGGAGACTCAGAAGCACCCCAAGATCCATGGCAAGACTGGACAGGAATCCTCAGGTTCCAGCCCCGACTCCACACAAGGTCTTAGGCCCCGGCATGGACGGGAGAGGAATCCCCAGATGGCTCCTAGAAACTCGCATGGGGACTGGCCTTTCCTGAGGCCACCAGAGCGGGTCCCTGTGGTCCCCGTCTTAACTCGAGAAGACCTGCCGCAACTCGAGAAAATCCAGGAGGTTCTCCCCTCCAGGCGAGATGAGGCCCATTTCCGCTGAGGCGTCTCGAGGCTGATCACACCTCAGCTCTGGAACTTCAAAAGGGTCCTTCACACCCTTGGTGCAAATCAAGAAGTTCCCCGACATACCCGTCTCCACTCGTGAGGAACACGAGGGACCCGCCCACATCCAGATGAGCCCCGTTTCCGCCTCGTATCCCGAGATGAGGGATCCTATCCCTGCTTCGTCGGGAAAGAGTTCCCGGCGTTCCTGTCGCATCTCAAGGGGAAGCCCTCTCAACAGGAACGGCGAGAGGAACTCCAGGGTCGTGCCACCATTCCAAGAGTCCCCCAGATGTCTCAGTCCATTCCAGAGTAACCTCTTTTCCCTTCACGGGCTCGTCGTTCACGCCGAGGCACGACTGACACCAAGGTGGCACGTGGCACAGCCCTGTGGGAAAGCCTCTTGGGAAAGCCTCGAGGGACAGCCTCGAGGGAAAGCCACATATCCCTTGATCCACGTGACAGGAAGCGTGACACTACTGCTGCAGCTCGGGAGGAAAGCGCACGTGCATGCCCCCACTCGAGACGAGGCCTGACTCCCCTGGGGAGACTCAGAAGCACCCCAAGATCCATGGCAACACTGGAGAGGAATCCTCAGGTTCCGGCCCCGACCCACACAAGGACTGAGGCCCCGGCATGGACGGGAGAGGAATCCCGAGATGGCCCCTACCAACTCGCATGGGGACTGGCCTTTCCTGAGGCCACCAGAGCGGGTCCCTGAGGTCCCCGTCGTAACTCGAGAATACCTGACGCAACTCGAGATAATCCAGGAGGTTCTCCTCTCCAGGCGAGATGAGGCCCATTTTCGCTGAGGCGTCTCGAGGCTGATCACACCTCACCTCTGGAACTTCGAAAGGGTCCTTCACACCCTTGGTGCAAATCAAGAAGTTCCCCGACATACCCGTCTCCACTCGTGAGGAACACGAGGGACCCGCCCACATCCAGAGGAGCCCCGTTTCCACCTCGTAGCTCGAGATGAGGGATCCTTTCCCTGCTTCGTCGGGAAAGATTTCCCGGCGTTCCCGTCGCATCTCAAGAGGAGGCCCTGTCAACAGGAACGGCGAGAGGAACTCCAGGGTCGTGCCACCATTCCAAGAGTCCCCCAGATGTCTCAGTCCATTCCAGAGGAACCTCTTTTCCCTTCACCGGCTCGTCTTTCAGGCCGAGGATCGACTCACACCAAGGTGGCACGTGGCACAGCTCTGTGGGAAAGCCTCGTGGGAAAGCCTCGACGGCCAGCCTCGAGGGAAAGCCAAATATCCCTTAATCCACGTGACAGGAAGCGTGACACTACTGCTGCAGCTCGGGAGGAAAGCGCACGTGCATGCCCCCACTCGAGACGAGGCCTGACTCCCCTGGGGAGACTCAGAAGCACCCCAAGATCCATGGCAACACTGGAGAGGAATCCTCAGGTTCCAGCCCCGACTCCACACAAGGTCTTAGGCCCCGGCATGGACGGGAGAGGAATCCCGAGATGGCTCCTAGAAACTCGCATGGGGACTGGCCTTTCCTGAGGCCACCAGAGCGGGTCCCTGTGGTCCCCGTCTTAACTCGAGAAGACCTGCCGCAACTCGAGAAAATCCAGGAGGTTCTCCCCTCCAGGCGAGATGAGGCCCTTTTCCGCTGAGGCGTCTCAGGCTGATCACACCTCACCTCTGGAACTTCGAAAGGGTCCTTCACACCCTTGGTGCAAATCAAGAAGTTCCCCGACATACCCGTCTCCACTCGAGAGGAAACACGAGGGACCCTCCCACATCCAGAGGAGCCCCGTTTCCGCCTCGTAGCTCGAGATGAGGGATCCTTTCCCTGCTTCGTCGGGAAAGAGTTCCCGGCGTTCCCGTCGCATCTCAAGAGGAGGCCCTGTCAACAGGAACGGCGAGAGGAACTCCAGGGTCGTGCCACCATTCCAAGAGTCCCCCAGATGTCTCAGTCCATTCCAGAGGAACCTCTTTTCCCTTCACCGGCTCGTCGTTCACGCCGAGGATCGACTCACACCAAGGTGGCACGTGGCACAGCCCTGTGGGAAAGCCTCGTGGGAAAGCCTCGAGCGAAAGCCTCGAGGGAAAGCCACAGATCCCTTGATCCACGTGACAGGAAGCGTGACACTACTGCTGAAGCATGGGAGGAAACCGCACGTGCATGTTCGCACTCGAGACGAGGCCTGACTCCCCTGGGGAGACTCAGAAGCACCCCAAGATCCATGGCAACACTGGAGAGGAATCCTCAGGTTCCGGCCCCGACTCCACACAAGGTCTTAGGCCCCGGCATGGACGGGAGAGGAATCCAGAGATGGCCATTAGCAACTCGCATGGAGACTGGCCTTTCCTGAGGCCACCAGAGCGGGTCCCTGGGGTTCCCGTCGTACCTCGAGAAGACCTGCCGCAACTCGAGAAAATCCAGGAGGTTCTCCCCTCCAGGCGAGATGAGGCCCATTTCCGCTGAGGCGTCTCGAGGTGATCACACGTCACCTCTGAAACTTCGAAAGGGTCCTTCACACCCTTGGTGCAAATCAAGAAGTTCCCCGACATACCCGTCTCCACTCGAGAGGAAACACGAGGGTCCCGCCCACATCCAGAGGAGCCCCGTTTCCGACTAGTAGCTCGAGATGAGGGATCCTTTCCCTGCTTCTTCGGGAACGAGTTCCCGGCGTTCCCTTTGCATCTGAAGAGGAGGCCCTCTCAACAGGAACGGCGAGAGGAACTCCAGGGTCGTGCCACCATTCCAAGAGTCCCCCAGATGTCTCAGTCCATACCAGAGGAACCTCATTTCCCTTCACCGGCTCGTCTTTAACGCCTAGGATCGACTCACAACAAGGTGGCACGTGGCACAGCCCTGTGGGAAGCCTCGTGGGAAAGCCTCGAGGGACAGCCTCGAGGGAAAGCCACAGATCCCTTGATCCACGTGACAGGAAGCGTGACACTACTGCTGAAGCACGGGAGGAAACCGCACGTGCATGTTCGCACTCGAGACGAGGCCTGACTCCCCTGGGGAGACTCAGAAGCACCCCAAGATCCATGGCAACACTGGAGAGGAATCCTCAGGTTCCGGCCCCGACTCCACACAAGGTCTTAGGCCCCGGCATGGACGGGAGAGGAATCCCGACATGGCCCTTAGCAACTCGCATGGGGACTGGCCTTTCCTGAGGCCACCAGAGCGGGTCCCTGAGGTCCCCGTCGTAACTCAAGAAGACCTGCTGCAACTCGAGAAAATCCAGGAGGTTCTCCCCTCCAGGCGAGATGAGGCCCATTTCTGCTGAGGCGTCTCGAGGCCGATTACACCTCAGCTCTGGAAATTCAAAAGGGTCCTTCACACCCTTGGTGCAAATCAAGAAGTTGCCCGACATACCCGTCTCCACTCGAGAGGAAACACCAGGGTCCCGCCCACATCCAGAGGAGCCCCGTTTCCGCCTCGTATCTCGAGATGAGGGATCCTATCCCTGCTTCGTCGGGAAAGAGTTCCCGGCGTTCCCCTCGCAACTCAAGAGGAGGCCCTGTCAACAGGAACGGCGAGAGGAACTCCAGGGTCGTGCCACCATTCCAAGAGTCCCCCAGATGTCTCAGTCCATTACAGAGGAACCTCTTTTCCCTTCACCGGCTCGTCGTTCACGCCGAGGATCGACTCACACCAAGGTGGCACGTGGCAAAGCCCTGTGGGAAAGCCTCGTGGGAAAGCCTCGAGGAAAAGCCTCGAGGGAAAGCCAGAGACCCCTTGATCCACGTGACAGGAAGCGTGACACTGCTGCTGCAGCACGGGAGGAAACCGCACGTGAATGTCCGCACTGGAGACGAGGCCTGACTCCCCTGGGGAGACTCAGAAGCACCCCAAGATCCATGGCAACACAGGAGAGGAATCCTCAGGTTCCGACCCCGACTACACACAAGGTCTTAGGGCCCGGCATGGACGGGAGAGGAATCCCGAGATGGCCCTTAGCAACTCGCATGGAGACTGGCCTTTCCTGAGGCCACCAGAGCGGGTCCCTGAGGTCCCCGTCGTAACACGAGAAGACCTGCCGCAACTCGAGAAAATCCAGGAGGTTCTTCCCTCCAGGCGAGATGAGGCCCATTTCCGCTGAGGCGTTTCGAGGTGATCACACGTCACCTCTGAAACTTCGAAAGGGTCCTTCACACCCTTGGTGCAAATCAAGAAGTTCCCCGACGTAGCCGTCTCCACTCGAGAGGAAACACGAGGGTCCCGCCCACATCCAGAGGAGCCCCGTTTCCGACTAGTAGCTCGAGATGAGGGATCCTTTCCCTGCTTCTTCGGGAACGAGTTCCCGGCGTTCCCGTTGCATCTGAAGAGGAGGCCCTCTCAACAGGAACGGCGAGAGTAACTCCAGGGTCGTGCCACCATTCCAAGAGTCCCCCAGATGTCTCAGTCCATTCCAGAGGAACCTCTTTTCCCTTCACCGGCTCGTCGTTCACGCCGAGGATCGACTCACACCAAGGTGGCACGTGGCACAGCCCTGTGGGAAGCCTCGTGGGAAAGCCTCGAGCGAAAGCCTCGAGGGAAAGCCACAGATCCCTTGATCCACGTGACAGGAAGCGTGACACTACTGCTGAAGCACGGGAGGAAACCGCACGTGCATGTTCGCACTCGAGACGAGGCCTGACTCCCCTGGGGATACTCAGAAGCACCCCAAGTTCCATGGCAACACTGGAGAGGAATCCTCAGGTTCCGGCCCCGACTCCACACAAGGTCTTAGGCCCCGGTATGGACGGGAGAGGAATCCCGACATGGCCCTTAGCAACTCGCATGGGGACTGGCCTTTCCTGAGGCCACCAGAGCGGGTCCCTGAGGTCCCCGTCGTAACTCAAGAAGACCTGCCGCAACTCGAGAAAATCCAGGAGGTTCTCCCCTCCAGGCGTGATGAGGCCCATTTCCGATGAGGCGTCTCGAGGCCGATTACACCTCAGCTCTGGAAATTCAAAAGGGTCCTTCACACCCTTGGTGCAAATCAAGAAGTTGCCCAACATACCCGTCTCCACTCGAGAGGAAACACGAGGGTCCCGCCCACATCCAGAGGAGCCCCGTTTCCGCCTCGTATCTCGAGATGAGGGATCCTATCCCTGCTTCATCGGGAAAGAGTTCCCGGCGTTCCCCTCGCAACTCAAGAGGAGGCCCTGTCAACAGGAACGGCGAGAGGAACTCCAGGGTCGTGCCACCATTCCAAGAGTCCCCCAGATGTCTCAGTCCATTACAGAGGAACCTCTTTTCCCTTCACCGGCTCGTCATTCACGCCGAGGATCGACTCACACCAAGGTGGCACGTGGCACAGCCCTGTGGGAAAGCCTCGTGGGAAAGCCTCGACGGCCAGCCTCGAGGGAAAGCCAAATATCCTTTGATCCACGTGACAGGAAGCGTGACACTACTGCTGCAGCTCGGGAGGAAAGCGCACGTGCATGCCCCGACTCGAGACGAGGCCTGACTCCCCTGGGGAGACTCAGAAGCACCCCAAGATCCATGGCAACACTGGAGAGGAATCCTCAGGTTCCAGCCCCGACTCCACACAAGGTCTTAGGCCCCGGTATGGACGGGAGAGGAATCCCGAGATGGCTCCTAGAAACTCGCATGGGGACTGGCCTTTCCTGAGGCCACCAGAGCGGGTCCCTGTGGTCCCCGTCATAACTCGAGAAGACCTGCCGCAACTCGAGAAAATCCAGGAGGTTCTCCCCTCTAGGCGAAATGAGGCCCATTTCCGCTGAGGCGTCTCGAGGCCGATCACACCTAAGCTCTGGAACTTCAAAAGGGTCCTTCACACCCTTGGTGCAAATCAAGAAGTTCCCCGACATACCCGTCTCCACTCGAGAGGAAACACGAGGGTCCCGCCCACATCCAGAGGAGACCCGTTTCTGCCTCGTATCTCGAGATGAGGGATCCTATCCCTGCTTCGTCGGGAAAGAGTTCCCGGCCTTCCCGTCGCATCTCAAGAGGAAGCCCTCTCAATAGGAATGGCGAGAGGAACTCCAGGGTCGTGCCACCATTCCAAGAGTCCCCCAGATGTCTCAGTCCATACCAGAGGAACCTCATTTCCCTTCACCGGCTCGTCTTTCACGCCGAGGATCGACTCACAACAAGGTGGCACGTGGCACAGCCCTGTGGGGAAGCCTCGTGGGAAAGCCTCGAGGGAAAGCCACAGATCCCTTGATCCACGTGACAGGAAGCGTGACACTACTGCTGCAGCTCGGGAGGAAAGCACACGTGCATGCCCCCACTCGAGACGAGGCCTGTCTCCCCCGGGGAGACTCAGAAGCAACCCAAGATCCATGGCAACACTGGAGAGGAATCCTCAGGTTCCGGCCCTGACTCCCCACAAAGACTGAGGTCCCGGCATGGACGGGAGAGGAATCCCGACATGGCCCTTAGCAACTCGCATGGAGACTGGCCTTTCCTGAGTCCACCAGAGCGGGTCCCTGAGGTCCCCGTCGTAACTCAAGAAGACCTGCCGCAACTCGAGAAAATCCAGGAGGTTCTCCCCTCCAGGCGAGATGAGGCCCATTTCCGCTGAGGCGTCTCGAGGCCGATTACACCTCAGCTCTGGAAATTCAAAAGGGTCCTTCACACCCTTTGTGCAAATCAAGAAGTTGCCCGACATACCCGTCTCCACTCGAGAGGAAACACGAGGTCCCGCCCACATCCAGAGGAGCCCCGTTTCCGCCTCGTATCTCGAGATGAGGGATCCTATCCCTGCTTCGTCGGGAAAGAGTTCCCGGCGTTCCCCTCGCAACTCAAGAGGAGGCCCTGTCAACAGGAACGGCGAGAGGAACTCCAGGGTCGTGCCACCATTCCAAGAGTCCCCCAGATGTCTCAGTCCATTACAGAGGAACCTCTTTTCCCTTCACCGGCTCGTCGTTCACGCCGAGGATCGACTCACACCAAGGTGGCACGTGGCAAAGCCCTGTGGGAAAGCCTCGTGGGAAAGCCTCGAGGGAAAGCCACAGATCCCTTGATCCACGTGACAGGAAGCGTGACACTGCTGCTGCAGCACGGGAGGAAACCGCACGTGAATGTCCGCACTGGAGACGAGGCCTGACTCCCCTGGGGAGACTCAGAAGCACCCCAAGATCCATGGCAACACAGGAGAGGAATCCTCAGGTTCCGGCCCCGACTCCACATAAGGTCTTAGGCCCCGGCATGGACGGGAGAGGAATCCCGAGATGGCCCTTAGCAACTCGCATGGAGACTGGCCTTTCCTGAGGCCACCAGAGCGTGTCCCTGAGGTTCCCGTCGTACCTCGAGAAGACCTGCCGCAACTCGAGAAAATCCAGGAGGTTCTCCCCTCCAGGCGAGATGAGGCCCATTTCCGCTGAGGCGTCTCGAGGTGATCACACGTCACCTCTGAAACTTCGAAAGGGTCCTTCACACCCTTGGTGCAAATCAAGAAGTTCCCCGACGTAGCAGTCTCCACTCGAGAGGAAACACGAGGGTCCCGCCCACATCCAGAGGAGCCCCGTTTCCGACTAGTAGCTCGAGATGAGGGATCCTTTCCCTGCTTCTTCGGGAACGAGTTCCCGGCGTTCCCTTTGCATCTGAAGAGGAGGCCCTCTCAACAGGAACGGCGAGAGGAACTCCAGGGTCGTGCCACCATTCCAAGAGTCCCCCAGATGTATCAGTCCATTCCAGAGGAACCTCTTTTCCCTTCACCGGCTCGTCGTTCACGCCGAGGATCGACTCACACCAAGGTGGCACGTGGCACAGCCCTGTGGGAAAGCCTCGTGGGAAAGCCTCGAGCGAAAGCCTCGAGGGAAAGCCACAGATCCCTTGATCCACGTGACAGGAAGCGTGACACTACTGCTGAAGCACGGGAGGAAACCGCACGTGCATGTTCGCTCTCGAGACGAGGCCTGACTCCCCTGGGGATACTCAGAAGCACCCCAAGATCCATGGCAACACTGGAGAGGAATCCTCAGGTTCCGGCCCCGACTCCACACAAGGTCTTAGGCCCCGGCATGGACGGGAGAGGAATCCCGACATGGCCCTTAGCAACTCGCATGGGGACTGGCCTTTCCTGAGGCCACCAGAGCGGGTCCCTGAGGTCCCCGTCGTAACTCAAGAAGACCTGCCGAAACTCGAGAAAATCCAGGAGGTTCTCCCCTCCAGGCGAGATGAGGCCCATTTCTGCTGAGGCGTCTCGAGGCCGATTACACCTCAGCTCTGGAAATTCAAAAGGGTCCTTCACACCCTTGGTGCAAATCAAGAAGTTGCCCGACATACCCGTCTCCACTCGAGAGGAAACACGAGGGTCCCGCCCACATCCAGAGAAGCCCCGTTTCCGCCTCGTATCTCGAGATGAGGGATCCTATCCCTGCTTCGTCGGGAAAGAGTTCCCGGCGTTCCCCTCGCAACTCAAGAGGAGGCCCTGTCAACAGGAACGGCGAGAGGAACTCCAGGGTCGTGCCACCATTCCAAGAGTCCCCCAGATGTCTCAGTCCATTACAGAGGAACCTCTTTTCCCTTCACCGGCTCGTCGTTCACGCCGAGGATCGACTCACAACAAGGTGGCACGTGGCACAGCCCTGTGGGAAAGCCTCGTGGGAAAGCCTCGAGGGACAGACGTAGATCCCTTGATCCATGTGACAGGAAGCGTGACACTACTGCTGCAGCTAGGGAGGAAAGCGCACGTGCATGCCCCCACTCGAGACGAGGCCTGACTCCCCTGGGGAGACTCAGAAGCACTCCAAGATCCATGGCAACACTGGAGAGGAAACCTCAGGTTCCGGCCCCGACTCCACACAAGGACTGAGGCCCCGGCATGGACGGGAGAGGAATCCCGAGAGGTCCCCTGGCAACTCGCATGGGGACTTGCCTTTCCCCAGGCGACCAGAGCGGGTCCCTGAGGTCTCCGTCGTAACTCGAGAAGACATGCCGCAACTGGAGAAAATCCAGGAGGTTCTCCCCTCCAGGAGAGATGAGGCCTATTTCCGCTGAGACGTCTCGAGCCCGATCACACCTCAGCTCTGGAACTTCAAAAGGGTCCTTCACACACTTGGTGCAAATGAAGAAGTTCCCCGACATACCCGTCTCCACTCGAGAGGAATCACGAGGGTCCCGCACAAATCCAGAGGAGCCCCGTTTCGGCCTCGTAGCTCGAGATGAGGGATCCTTTCCCTGCTTCGTCGTGAAAGAGTTCCCGACGTTCCCGTCGCATCTCAAGAGGAAGCCCTCTCAACAGGAACGGCGAGAGGAACTCCAGGGTCGTGCCACCATTCCAAGAGTCCCCAGATGTCTCAGTCCATTCCAGAGGAACAAATTTTCCCTTCACCAGCTGGTCTTTCACGCCTAGGATCGACTCACACCAAGGTTGCACGTGGCACAGCCCTGTGGGAAAGCCTCGTGGGAAAGCCTTGTGGGAAAGCCTCGAGGGAAAGCCACAGATCCCTTGATCCAAGTGACAGGAAGCGTGACACTACTGCTGAAGCTTGGGAGGAAAGCGCACGTGCATGCAACCACTCAAGACGAGGCCTGACTCCCCTGGGCAGACTCAGAAGCACCCCAAGATCCATGGCAACACTGCAGAGGAATCCTCAGGTTCCGGCCCCGACTCCCCACAAGGTCTTAGGACCCGGCATGGATGGGAGAGGAATGCCGTCATTGTCCCTAGCAACTCGCACGGGGACTGCCCTTTCCTGAGGCCACCAGAGCGGGTCCCTGAGGTCCCCGTCGTAACTGGAGAAGACCTGTCGCAACTCGGGAAAATCCAGGAGGTTCTCCACTTCAGGCGAGATGAGGCCCATTTCCGCTGAGGCGTCTCGAGGCTGATCACACCTCACCTCTGGAACTTCGAAAGGGTCCTTCACACCCTTGGTGCAAATCAAGAAGTTCGCCGACATACCCGTATCCACTCGAGGGGAAACACGAGTGTCCCGCCCACATCCAGAGGAACCCCGTTTCCGCCTCGTAGCTCGAGATGAGGGATCCTTTCTCTGCTTCGTCGGGAAAGAGTTCCGTGCGTTCCCGTCGCATCTCAAGAGGAGGCCCTCTAAACAGGAACGGCGAGAGGAACTCCAGGGTCGTGCCACCATTCCAAGAGTCCCCCAGATGTCTCAGTCCATTCCAGAGGAAACTCTTTTCCCTTCACCGCCTCGTCTTTCATGCCGAGGATCGACTCACAACAAGGTGGCACGTGGCACAGCCCTGTGGGAAAGCCTCGTGGGAAAGCCTCGAGGGACAGCCGTAGATCCCTTGATCCACGTGACAGGAAGCGTGACACTACTGCTGCAGCTAGGGAGGAAAGCGCACGTGCATGCCCCCACTCGAGACGAGGCCTGACTCCCCTGGGGAGACTCAGAAGCACTCCAAGATCCATGGCAACACTGGAGAGGAAACCTCAGGTTCCGGCCCCGACTCCACACAAGGACTGAGGCACCGGCATGGACGGGAGAGGAATCCCGAGAGGTCCCCTGGCAACTCGCATGGGGACTGGCCTTTCCCCAGGCCACCAGAGCGGGTCCCTGAGGTCTCCGTCGTAACTCGAGAAGACATGCCGCAACTGGAGAAAATCCAGGAGGTTCTCCACTCCAGGAGAGATGAGGCCCATTTCCGCTGAGGCGTCTCGAGCCCGATCACACCTCAGCTCTGGAACTTCAAAAGGGTCCTTCACACACTTGGTGCAAATGAAGAAGTTCCCCGACATACCCGTCTCCACTCGAGAGGAAACACGAGGGTCCCGCCCACATCCAGAGGAGCCCCGTTTCCGACTAGTAGCTCGAGATGAGGGATCCTTTCCCTGCTTCTTCGGGAACGAGTTCCCGGCGTTCCCGTCGCATCTCAAGAGGAGGCCCTCTCAACAGGAACAGGGAGAGGAACTCCAGGGTCGTGCCACCATTCCAAGAGTCCCCCAGATGTCTAAGTCCATACCAGAGGAACCTCATTTCCCTTCACCGGCTCGTCTTTCACGCCGAGGATCGACTCACACCAAAGTGGCACGTGGCACAGCCCTGTGGGAAAGCCTCGTGGGAAAGCCTCGAGGGACAGCCTCGAGGGAAAGCCCCAGATCCCTTGATCCACGTGACAGGAAGCGTGACACTACTGCTGCAGCTCGGGAGGAAAGCGCACGTGCATGCCCCCACTCGAGACGAGGCCTGACTCCCCTGGGGAGACTCAGAAGCACCCCAAGATCCATGGCAACACTGGAGAGGAATCCTCAGGTTCCGGCCCCGACTCCCCACAAGGACTGAGGCCGGGGCATGGACGGGAGAGGAATCCCGAGATGGCACTTAGCAACTCGCATGGGGACTGGCCTTTCCTGAGGCCACCAGAGCGGGTCCCTGAGGTCCCCGTCGTACCTCGAGAAGACCTGCCGCAACTCGAGAAAATCCAGGAGGTTCTCCCCTCCAGGCGAGATGAGGCCCATTTCCGCTGAGGCGTCTCGAGGTGATCACACCTCACCTCTGGAACTTCGAAAGGCTCCTTCACACCCTTGGTGCAAATCAAGAAGTTCCCCGACGTTGCCGTCTCCACTCGAGAGGAAACACGAGGGTCCCGCCCACATCCAGAGGAGCCCCCGTTTCCGCCTCGTAGCTCGAGATGAGGGATCCTTTCCCTGCTTCGTCGGGAACGAGTTCCCGGAGTTCCCGTTGCATCTCAATAGGAGGCCCTCTCAACAGGAACGGCGAGAGGAACTCCAGGGTCGTGCCACCAGTTCAAGAGTCCCCCAGATGTCTCAGTCCATTCCAGAGGAACCTCTTTTCCCTTCACCGGATCGTCTTTCAGGCCGAGGATCGACTCACACCAAGGTGTCACGTGGCACAGCCCTGTGGGAAAGCCTCGTGGGAAAGCCTCGACGGCCAGCCTGAGGGAAAGCCAAATATCCCTTGATCCACGAGACAGGAAGCGTGACACTACTGCTGCAGCTCGGGAGGAAAGCGCACGTGCATGCCCCCCACTCGAGACGAGGCCTGACTCCCCTGGGGAGACTCAGAAGCACCCCAAGATCCATGGCAAGACTGGACAGGAATCCTCAGGTTCCAGCCCCGACTCCACACAAGGACTGAGGCCCCGGCATGGACGGGAGAGGAATCCCCAGATGGCTCCTAGAAACTCGCATGGGGACTGGCCTTTCCTGAGGCCACCAGAGCGGGTCCCTGTGGTCCCCGTCTTAACTCGAGAAGACCTGCCGCAACTCGAGAAAATCCAGGAGGTTCTCCCCTCCAGGCGAGATGAGGCCCATTTCCGCTGAGGCGTCTCGAGGCTGATCACACCTCAGCTCTGGAACTTCAAAAGGGTCCTTCACACCCTTGGTGCAAATCAAGAAGTTCCCCGACATACCCGTCTCCACTCGTGAGGAACACGAGGGACCCGCCCACATCCAGATGAGCCCCGTTTCCGCCTCGTATCCCGAGATGAGGGATCCTATCCCTGCTTCGTCGGGAAAGAGTTCCCGGCGTTCCTGTCGTATCTCAAGGGGAAGCCCTCTCAACAGGAACGGCGAGAGGAACTCCAGGGTCGTGCCACCATTCCAAGAGTCCCCCAGATGTCTCAGTCCATTCCAGAGTAACCTCTTTTCCCTTCACGGGCTCGTCGTTCACGCCGAGGCACGACTGACACCAAGGTGGCACGTGGCACAGCCCTGTGGGAAAGCCTCTTGGGAAAGCCTCGAGGGACAGCCTCGAGGGAAAGCCACATATCCCTTGATCCACGTGACAGGAAGCGTGACACTACTGCTGCAGCTCGGGAGGAAAGCGCACGTGCATGCCCCCACTCGAGACGAGGCCTGACTCCCCTGGGGAGACTCAGAAGCACCCCAAGATCCATGGCAACACTGGAGAGGAATCCTCAGGTTCCGGCCCCGACCCACACAAGGACTGAGGCCCCGGCATGGACGGGAGAGGAATCCCGAGTGGTCCCGTAGCAACTCGCATGGGGACTGGCCTTTCCTGAGGCCACCAGAGCGGGTCCCTGAGTTCCCCGTCGTATCTCGAGAAGACCTGCCGCAACTCGAGAAAATCCAGGAGGTTCTCCCCTCCAGGCGAGATGAGGCCCATTTCCGCTGAGGCATCTGGAGGCTGATCACACCTCACCTCTGGAACTTCGAAAGGGTCCTTCACACCCTTGGTGCAAATCAAGAAGTTCCCCGACATACCCGTCTCCACTCGAGAGGAATCACGAGGGTCCCGCCCACATCCAGAGGAGCCCCGTTTCCGCCTCATAGCTCGAGATGAGGGATCCTATCCCTGCTTCGTCGGGAAAGATTTCCCGGCCTTCGCATCGCATCTCAAGAGGAGGCCCTCTCAACAGGAACGGCGAGAGGAACTCCAGGGTCGTGCCACCATTCCAGGAGTCTCCCAGTTGTCTCAGTCCATTCCAGAGGATCCTCTTTTCCCTTCACCGGCTCGTCTTTCACGGCGAGGATCGAATCACACCAAGGTGGCACGTGGCACAGCCCTGTGGGAAAGCCTCGTGGAAAGCCTCGACGGCCAGCCTCGAGGGAAAGCCAAATATCCCTTGATCCACGAGACAGGAAGCGTGACACTACTGCTGCAGCTCGGGAGGAAAGCGCACGTGCATGCCCCCACTAGAGACGAGGCCTGACTCCCCTGGGGAAACTCAGAAGCACCCCAAGATCCATGGCAACACTGCAGAGGAATCCTCAGGTTCCGGCCCCGACTCCACACAAGGCCTTAAGCCCCGGCATGGACGGGAGAGGAATCCTGAGATGGCCCCTACCAACTCGCATGGGGACTGGCCTTTCCTGAGGCCACCAGAGCGGGTCCCTGAGGTCCCCGTCGTAACTCGAGAATACGTGACGCAACTCGAGATAATCCAGGAGGTTCTCCTCTCCAGGCGAGATGAGGCCCATTTCGGCTGAGGCGTCTCGAGGCTGATCACACCTCACCTCTGGAACTTCGAAAGGGTCCTTCACACCCTTGGTGCAAATCAAGAAGTTCCCCGACATACCCGTCTCCACTCGTGAGGAACACGAGGGACCCGCCCACATCCAGAGGAGCCCCCTTTCTGCCTCGTAGCTCGAGATGAGGGATCCTTTCCCTGCTTCATCGGGAAAGATTTCCCGGCGTTCCCGTCGCATCTCAAGAGGAGGCCCTGTCAACAGGAACGGCGAGAGGAACTCCAGGGTCGTGCCACCATTCCAAGAGTCCCCCAGATGTCTCAGTCCATTCCAGAGGCACCTCTTTTCCCTTCACCGGCTCGTCGTTCACGCCGAGGATCGACTCACACCAAGGTGGCACGTGGCACAGCCCAGTGGGAAAGCCTCGTGGGAAAGCCTCGAGCGAAAGCCTCGAGGAAAAGCCACAGATCCCTTGATCCACGTGACAGGAAGCGTGACACTACTGCTGAAGCACGGGAGGAAACCGCACGTGCATGTTCGCACTCGAGACGAGGCCTGACTCCCCTGGGGAGACTCAGAAGCACCCCAAGATCCATGGCAACACTGGAGAGGAATCCTCAGGTTCCGGCCCCGAATCCACACAAGGTCTTAGGCCCCGGCATGGACGGGAGAGGAATCCCGAGATGGCCCTTAGCATCTCGCATAGGGACTGGCCTTTCCTGAGGCCACCAGAGCGGGTACCTGAGGTCCCCGTCGTAACTCGAGAAGACCTGCCGCAACTCGAGAAAATCCAGGAGGTTCTCCCCTCCAGGCGAGATGAGGCCCATTTCCGCTGAGGCGTCTTGAGGTGATCACACGTCACCTCTGAAACTTCGAAAGGGTCCTTCACACCCTTGGTGCAAATCAAGAAGTTCCCCGACTTAGCCGTCTCCACTCGAGAGGAAACACGAGGGTCCCGCGCACATCCAGAGGAGCCCTGTTTCCCGCCTAGTAGCTCGAGATGAGGGATCCTTTCCCTGCTTCTTCGGGAACGAGTTCCCGGCGTTCCCGTCGCATCTCAAGAGGAGGCCCTCTCAACAGGTACGGCGAGAGGAACTCCAGGGTCGAGCCACCATTCCAAGAGAGGCCCAGATGTCTCAGTCCATTCCAGAGGAACCTCTTTTCCCGTCACCGGCTCGTCTTTCACGCCGAGGTTCGAGTCACACCAAGGTGGCACGTGGCAGAGCCCTGTGGAAAGCCTCGTGGGAAAGCCTCGAGGGACAGCCTCGAGGGAAAGCCACAGATCCCTTGATCCACGTGACAGAAAGCGTGACACTACTGCTGCAGCTCGGGAGGAAAGCGCACGTGCATGCCCCCACTCGAAACGAGGCCTGACTCCCCTGGGGAGACTCAGAAGCACCCCAAATCCATGGCAACACTGGAGAGGAATCCTCAGGTTCCGGCCCCGACTCCACACAAGGACTGAGGCCCCGGCATGGACGGGAGAGGAATCCCGAGAGGTCCGCTAGGAACTCGCATAGGGACTGGCCTTTCCTGAGGCCACCAGATCGGGTCCCTGAGATCCCCGTCGTACCTCGAGAAGACCTGCCGCAACTCGAGAAAATCCAGGATGTTCTGCCCTCCAGGCGAGATGAGGCCCATTTCCGTTGAGCCGTCTTGAGGCTGATCACACCTCACCTCTGGAACTTCGAAAGGGTCCTTCACACCCTTGGTGCA
This sequence comes from Budorcas taxicolor, assembly GCF_023091745.1. Lineage (NCBI taxonomy): Eukaryota > Metazoa > Chordata > Mammalia > Artiodactyla > Bovidae > Budorcas > Budorcas taxicolor. Next base: position 627,066 of record NC_068916.1, read on the forward strand.
AATCAAGAAGTTCCCCGACATACCCGTCTCCACTCGAGAGGAAACACGAGGGTCCCACCCACATCCAGAGGAGCCCCGTTTCCACCTAGTATCTGGAGATGAGGGATCCTTTCCCTGCTTCTTCGGGAAAGAGTTCCCGGCGGTCCCGTCGCATCTCAAGAGGAGGCCCTCTCAACAGGAACGGCGAGAGGAACTCCAGGGTCGTGCCACCATTCCAAGGGTCCCCAAGATGTCTCAGTCCATTCCAGAGGAACCTCTTTTCCCTTCACCGGCTCGTCTTTCACGACGAGGATCGACTCACACCAAGGTGGCACGTGGCACAGCCCTGTGGGAAAGCCTCTCGGGAAAGCCTCGAGGGACAGCATCGAGGAAAAGCCACAGATCCCTTGATCCACGAGACAGGAAGCGTGACACTACTGCTGCAGCTCGAGAGGAAAGCGTACGTGCATGCCCCCACTCGAGACGAGGCCTGACTCCCCTGGGGATACTCAGACGCACCCCAAGATCCATGGCAACACTGGAGAGGAATCCTCAGGTTCCGGCCCTGACTCCACACAAAGTCTTAGGCCCCGGCATTGATGGGAGAGGAATCTCGAGATGGCCCCTAGCAACTCGCACGGGGACTGGCCTTTCCTGAGGCCACCAGAGCGGGTCCCTGAAGTCCCCGTCGTAACTCGAGAAGACGTGCCGCAACTCGACAAAATCCAGGAGGTACTCCCCTCCAGGCGAGATGAGGCCCATTTCCGCTGAGGCGTCTCGAGGCTGATCACACCTCATCTCTGGAACTTGGAAAGGGTCCTTCACACCCTTGGTGCAAATCAAGAAGTTCCCCGACATACCCGTCTCAACTCGAGAGGAAACACGAGGGTCCGGCCCACATCCAGAGGACCCCGTTTCCGACTGGTAGCTCGAGATGAGGGACCCTTTCCCTGCTTGGTCGGGAAAGAGTTCCCGGCGTTCCCGTCGCATCTCAAGAGGAGGCCCTCTCAACAGGAACGGAGAGAGGAGCTCCAGGGTCGTGCCACCATTCAAAGAGACCCCAGATGTCTCAGTCCATTCCAGAGGAACCTTTTTTCCCTTCACCGGCTCGTCTTTCACGCCGAGGATCGACTCACACCAAGGTGGCACGTGGCACAGCCCTGTGGGAAAGCCTCGCGGGAAAGCCTCGAGGGACAGCATTGAGGAAAAGCCACAGATCCCTTGATCCTCGAGACAGGAAGCGTGACCCTACTGCTGCAGCTCGGGAGGAAAGCGTACGTGCATGCCCCCACTCGAGACGAAGCCTGACTCCCCTGGGGAGACTCAGACGCACCCCAAGATCCATGGCAACACTGGAGAGGAATCCTCAGGTTCCGGCCCTGACTCCACACAAAGTCTTAGGCCCCGGCATTGACGGGAGAGGAATCCCGAGATGGCCCCTAGCAACTCGCACGGGGACTGGCCTTTCCTGAGGCCACCAGAGCGGGTCCCTGAGGTCCCCGTCGTAACTCGAGAAGACGTGCCGCAACTCGACAGAATCCAGGAGGTCCTCCCTTCCAGGCGAGATGAGGCCCATTTCCGCTGAGGTGTCTCGAGGCTGATCACACCTCACCTCTGGAACTTGGAAAGGGTCCTTCACACCCTTGGTGCAAATCAAGAAGTTCCCCGACATACCCGTCTCCACTCGAGAGGAAACAAGAGGCTCCCGCCCACATCCAGAGGAGCCCCGTTTCCGCCTCGTAGCTCGAGATGAGAAATCCTTTCCCTGCTTCGTCGGGAAAGAGTTCCCGGCATTCCCGTCGCATCTCAAGAGGAGGCCCTCTCAACAGGAACGGCGAGAGGAACTCCAGGGTCGTGCCACCATTCCAAGAGTCCCCCAGATGTCTCAGTCCATTCCAGAGGAACCTCTTTTCCCTTCACCGGCTCGTCTTTCAGGCCGCGGATCGACTCACACCAAGGTGGCACGTGGCACAGCCCTGTGGAAAGCCTCGTGGGAAAGCCTCGAGGGACAGCGTCGAGGGAAACCACAGATCCCTTGATCCACGTGACAGGAAGCGTGACACTACTGCTGCAGCTCGGGAGGAAAGCGCACGTGCATGCCCCCACTCGAGACGAGGCCTGACTCCCCTGGGGAGACTCAGACGCACCCCAAGATCCATGGCAACACTGGAGAGGAATCCTCAGGTTCCGGCCCTGACTCCACACAAAGTCTTAGGCTCCGGCATTGACGGGAGAGGAATCCCGAGATGGCCCCTAGTAACTCGCACGGGGACTGGCCTTTCCTGAGGCCACCAGAGCGGGTCCCTGAGGTCCCCGTCGTAACTCGAGAAGACGTGCCGTAACTCGACAAAATCCAGGAGGTCCTCCCCTCCAGGCGAGATGAGGCCCATTTCAGCTGAGGCGTCTCAGTCTGATAACACCTCACCTCTGAAACTTCGAAAGGGTCCTTCACACCCTTGGTGCAAATCAAGAAGTTCCCCGACATACCCGTCTCCACTCGAGAGGAAACACCAGGGTCCGGCCCACATCCAGAGGAGCCCCGTTTCCGCCTCGTAGCTCGAGATGAGGGATCCTTTCCCTGCTTGGTCGGGAAAGAGTTCCCGGCGTTCCCGTCGCATCTCAAGAGGAGGCCCTCTCAACAGGAACGGCGAGAGGAACTCCAGGGTCGTGCCACCATTCAAAGAGTCCCCAAGATGTCTCAGTCCATTCCAGAGGAACCTCTTTTCCCTTCACCGGCTCGTCTTTCACGCCGAGGATCGACTCACACCAAGGTGGCACGTGGCACAGCCCTGTGGTAAAGCCTCGCGGGAAAGCCTCGAGGCACAGCATCGAGGAAAAGCCACAGATCCCTTGATCCCCGAGACAGGAAGCGTGACACTACTGCTGCAGCTCGAGAGGAAAGCGTACGTGCATGCCCCCACTCGAGACGAGGCCTGACTCCCCTGGGGATACTCAGACGCACCCCAAGATCCATGGCAACACTGGAGAGGAATCCTCAGGTTCCGGCCCTGACTCCACACAAAGTCTTAGGCCCCGGCATTGATGGGAGAGGAATCCCGAGATGGCCCCTAGCAACTCGCACGGGGACTGGCCTTTCCTGAGGCCACCAGAGCGGGTCCCTGAAGTCCCCGTCGTAACTCGAGAAGACGTGCCGCAACTCGACAAAATCCAGGAGGTACTCCCCTCCAGGCGAGATGAGGCCCATTTCCGCTGAGGCGTCTCGAGGCTGATCACACCTCATCTCTGGAACTTGAAAGGGTCCTTCACACCCTTGGTGCAAATCAAGAAGTTCCCCGACATACCCGTCTCCACTCGAGAGGAAACACGAGGGTCCCGCCCACATCCAGAGGAGCCCCGTTTCCGCCTCGTAGCTCGAGATGAGGAATCCTTTCCCTGCTTCGTCGGGAAAGAGTTCCCGGCATTCCCGTCGCATCTCAAGAGGAGGCCCTCTGAACAGGAACGGCGAGAGGAACTCCAGGGTCGTGCCACCATTCAAGAGTCCCCCAGATGTCTCAGTCCATTCCAGAGGAACCTCTTTTCCCTTCACCGGCTCGTCTTTCACGCCGAGGATCGACTCACACCAAGGTCGCACGTGGCACAGCCCTGTGGGAAAGCCTCGTGGGAAAGCCTCGAGGGACAGCCTTGATGGAAAGCCACAGATCCCTTGATCCACGTGACAGGAAGCGTGACACTACTGCTGCAGCTCGGGAGGAAAGCGCACGTGCATGCCCCCAATCGAGACGAGGCCTGACTCCCCTGGGGAGACTCAGACGCACCCCAAGATCCATGGCAACACGGGAGACGAATCCTCAGGTTCCGGCCTCGACTCAACACAAGGACTGAGGCCGCGGCATGGACGGGAGAGGAATCCCGAAAGGTCCCCTAGCAGCTCGCATGGGGACTGGCCTTTCCTGAGGCCACCAGAGCGGGTCCTTGAGGTCCCCGTCGTAACTCGAGAAGACCTGCCGCAACTCGAGAAAATGTACGAGGTTGTCCCCTCCAGGTGAGATGAGGCCCATTTCCGCTGAGGCGTCCCGAGGCGGATCACACCTCACCTCTGGAACTTGGAAAGGGTCCTTCACACCCTTGGTGCAAATCAAGAAGTTCCCCGACATACCCGTCTCCACTCGAGAGGAAACACCAGGGTCCGGCCCACATCCAGAGGAGCCCCGTTTCCGACTGGTAGCTCGAGATGAGGGATCCTTTCCCTGCTTCGTCGGGAAAGAGTTCCAGGCGTTCCCGTTGCATCTCAAGAGGAGTCACTCTCAGCAGGAATGGCGAGAGGAACTCCAGGGTCGTGCCACCATTCCAAGAGTCCCCCAGATGTCTGAGTCCATTCCAGAGGAAACTCTTTTCCCTTCACCGGCTCATCTTTCACGCCGAGGATCGACTCACACCAAGGTGGCACGTGGCACAGCCCTGTGGGAAAGCCTCGTGGGAAAGCCTCGAGCGAAAGCCTCGAGGGAATCCACAGATCCCTTGATGCACGTGACAGGAAGCATGACACTACTGCTGCAGCTCGGGAGGAAAGCGCACGTGCATGACCCCACTCGAGACGAGGCCTGAGTCCCCTGGGGAGACTCAGAAGCACCCCAAGATCCATGGCAACACTGGAGAGGAATCCTCAGGTTCCGGCCCCGACTCCACACAAGGTCTTAGGCCCCGGCATGGACGGGAGAGGAATCCCGAGATGGCCCCTAGCAACTCGCATGGGGACTGGCCTTTCCTGAGGCCACCAGAGCGGGTCCCTGAGGTCCCCGTCGTAACTCGAGAAGACCTGCCGCAACTCGAGAAAGTCCAGGAGGTTCTCCCCTCCAGGCGAGATGAGGCCCATTTCCGCTGAGGCGTCTCCAGGCTGATCACACCTCACCTCTGGAACTTGGAAAGGGTCCTTCACACCCTTGGTGCAAATCAAGAAGTTCCCCGACATACCCGTCTCCACTCGAGCGGAAACACGAGGGTCCCGCCCACATCCAGAGGAGCCCCGTTTCCGCCTCGTAGCTCGAGATGAGGGATCCTTTCCTTGCTTCTTCGAGAAAGAGTTCCCGGCGTTCCCGTCGCATCTCAAGAGGAAGCCCTCTCAACAGGAACGGCGAGAGGAACTCCAGGGTCGTGCCACCATTCCAAGAGTCACCCAGATGTCTCAGTCCATTCCAGAGGAAACACTTTTCCCTTCACCGGCTCGTCTTTCACGCCGAGGATCGACTCACACCAAGGTGGCACGTGGCACAGCCCTGTGGGAAAGCCTCGCGGGAAATCCTCGAGCGAAAGCCTCGAGGGAATCCACAGATCCCTTGATGCACGTGACAGAAAGCAGTACACTACTGCTGCAGCTCGGGAGGAAAGCGCACGTGCATTCCCCCACACGAGACGATGCCTGACTCCCCTGTGGAGACTCAGAAGCACCCCAAGATCCATGGCAACACTGGAGAGGAATCCTCAGGTTCCGGCCCCGACTCCACACAAGGTCTTAGGCCCCGGCATGGACGGGAGAGGAATCCCGAGATGGCCCCTAGCAACTCGCATGGGGACTGGCCTTTCCTGAGGCCACCAGAGCGGGTCCCTGAGGTCCCCGTCGTAACTCGAGAAGACCTGCCGCAACTCGAGAAAAAGCACGAGGTTCTCCCCTCCAGGCGAGATGAGGCCCATTTCCGCTGAGGCGTCTCGAGGCTGATCACACCTCACCTCTGGAACTTCGAAAGGGTCCTTCACACCCTTGGTGCAAATCAAGAAGTTCCCCGACATACCCGTCTCCACTGGAGAGGAAACACGAGGGTCCCGCCCACATCCAGAGGAGCCCCGTTTCCGCCTGGTAGCTCGAGATGAGGGATCCTTTCCCTGCTTCGTCGGGAAAGAGTTCTCGGCGTTCCCGTCGCAACTCAAGAGGAGGCCCTCTCAACAGGAACGGCGAGAGGAACTCCAGGGTCGTGCCACCATTCCAAGAGTTCCCCAGATGTCTCAGTCCATTCCAGAGGAACCTCTTTTCCCTTCACCGGCTGGTCTTTCACGCCGAGGATCGACTCATAACAAGGTGGAATGGGGCACAGCCCTGTGGGAAAGCCTCGTGGGAAAGCCTCGAGGGACAGCCTCGAGGGAAACCACAGATCCCTTGATCCACGTGACAGGAAGCGTGACACTACTGCTGGAGCTCGGGAGGAAAGCGCATGTGCATGCCCCCACTCGAGACGAGGCCTGACTCCCCTGGGGAGACTCAGACGCACCCCAAGATCCATGGCAACACTGGAGAGGAATCCTCAGGTTCCGGCCCTGACTCCACACAAAGACTTAGGCCCCGGCATTGACGGGAGAGGAATCCCTAGATGGCCCCTAGCACTTGCACGGGGACTGACCTTTCCTGAGGCCACCAGAGCGGGTCCTTGAGGTCCCCGTCGTAACTCGAGAAGACGTGCCGCAACTCGAGAAAATCCAGGAGGTCCTCCCCTCCAGGCGAGATGAGGCCCATTTCCGCTGAGGTGTCTCCAGGCTGATATCACCTGACCTCTGAAATTTCCAAAGGGTCCTTCACACCCTTGGTGCAAATCAAGAAGTTCCCCGACATACCCGTCTCCACTCGAGAGGAAACACCAGGGTCCGGCCCACATCCAGAGGAGCCCCGTTTCCGCCTCGTAGCTCGAGATGAGGGATCCTTTCCCTGCTTCGTCGGGAAAGATTTCCCGGCGTTCCCGTTGCATCTCAAGAGGAGGCCCTCTCAACAGGAACGGCGAGAGGAACTCCAGGGTCGTGCCACCATTCCAAGAGTCCCCCAGATGACTCAGTCCATTCCAGAGGAATCTCTTTTCCCTTCACCGGCTCGTCTTTCACGCCGAGGATCGACTCACACCAAGGTGGCACGTGGCACAGCCCTGTGGGAAAGCCTCGCGGGAAATCCTCGAGCGAAAGCCTCGAGGGAATCCACAGATCCCTTGATGCACGTGACAGGAAGCATGACACTACTGCTGCAGCTCGGGAGGAAAGCGCACGTGCATTCCCCCACACGAGACGATGCCTGACTCCCCTCTGGAGACTCAGAAGCACCCCAAGATCCATGGCAACACTGGAGAGGAATCCTCAGGTTCCGGCCCCGACTCCACAGAAGGTCTTAGGCCCCCGGCATGGATGGGAGAGGAATCCCGAGATGGCCCCTAGCAACTCGCATGGGGACTGGCCTTTCCTGAGGCCACCAGAGCGGGTCCCTGAGGTCCCCGTCGTAACTCGAGAAGACCTGCCGCAACTCGAGAAAATGCACGAGGTTCTCCCCTCCAGGTGAGATGAGGCCC